>NW_015645059.1:2089456-2119427 GCF_001515625.1 Sinocyclocheilus rhinocerous
CAAAATTCATAAAAAAAAAAAAGCATACTGAAACTTCTAAAAGGAAGTTTATATATATACACACTATATAAATAGCTTTTCCAAAAATCCCCAGAGGCCAAACAAAGGTTTGTCAGACACAGACACAAGACAGAAGACAAAAAAAATGTGCTGCTGACTGTGCCCTGAGAAACATGCCAACCAATCAAAGAAAACATGAATTTAGCAATAATGAACACTATGAAATAACACCACATGACTTATCCTTCCTGTTTTCAGGGCTATCTCAGCTTTACCTGAGAGTGCAGCATCACTCCCAGGAGCAGATTCTCCATTCCTGCTGCCCAGCTCAGTTTCCTCTGGCCAGGCACTGCCCGGGGCACCCTGGGGCCCTTTACTGTGCTCACAAAGACCAGCCACTGTGCAATAATGTCCTGACAACACGCACTGCTGTTCAAAAGTTTGGGGTAAGATTTAAAAAAAGAAATGAATACTTTTATTCAACAAGGATACATTAAATTGTTTGAAAGTGACAGTAAGGACATTTATAATATTAAAAAAGTTTATATTTCAAATAAATGCTGTTCTTTTGAATTTTATATTTGTCAGTCGTATCACAGTTTCCACAAAAATGCTATCAATAATGATAATAAGAAATGTTTCATGAGCACCAAATTAGCCTATTAGAATGATTTCCATCATTCTGACACTGAAGACTGGAATAATGATGCAGAAAATTCAGCTTCGCCATCACAGGAATAAATTACATTTTAAAATCTATTAAAATAAAAACAGTTTAAACATTTTAACATTTACAATTTTAATAATTTCACTATTTTCCTGTGTTTTTGATCAAATAAATGTAGCTTAGGTGAGCATAAGAAACTTTCAAAAACACAAAATCTTACTGACCCCAAACTTTTGAATGGCAGTGTATGTAAGAAAATACCTTACTCTGATTCATAGATTGGATCCCAAGCCCCTAATGATGCCCTCTTCAGCTACAAGTCCAGAACAAAAAGATGGATTCATATATTTGAGCTTAATATCGATAAAGATGCTGTCTCCCGAAGATACACTGTTTAACTTGTAGCTAGAACAACTAGTACTGCTAGAATTAGTTCAGAGGATATGAGACTTGACTCCACTACAACCTTGATAACATCAACCACATCGAGAAAAAGCAGAGACCCGCCTCTCTGATGATCCGACCCAAGGGACCTTCAGATAAACCATCCGACAATACAGTCAAGCTTTTCATCTACAACAGTAAACTCATAATGCGCACATATTCAAAAAAGCTTTAGTGATTTAACAATCAAGGCTGGGGAATTAAAAAGAAAAAGTTCACAAATAAACCCATCAGGTCAGATATTTGTTTGAAAAATAGAACGGAAGCATTTCCTGTCCTTCATCATCCCAACATTCTTCCACTATCTTCACAAAACAAATAAATAAACGCAGAAAGTTTCCACCCAGATGGAACAAACGCTTCCTATTGGAGGACATCAAGTCCTTGTAAGGAGACTCACTTTAATTGGTCTTGATTGGCTTGTTTTGACGTCCCAGAGCCTTAATGTGGCAATGGTTACAGAGTTACTACACAAATAACTGCTAAGACCATGAGTGACCATGGTGTTGTTGCATGCTGGGTAATGAAATTTTTTCATTTCAAGAAAGGTGAGGTCACAGTTGCCGCTGTTCTGAAAATTTTTGCAGGTGTTTGAATAGAAATCTATGCGATAGGGAAATTCACTTAAGGGTGAAAGATTTTGCACCTGACTGCACCTAAACTTTGTATATTCTGCAGAGGAATTTTATAGAAGCCATGCCTCATTCCTGTCAGAATACCCATAAACACCCACCATCAGCTCTCTAGACCAGTGAATCTCAACCGTTTGGCGTATCGGACCCCAGTCCAATTCAGAACCATCCTCAAGGACCCCCAGAACAAAATTGACTCATATCATTTGTGTCTTTGTGAGGACCAAATGCAGTCAAGTATAATTCAAGTTAGCTGACTTGTCCAGTATTTGGCCATATTATCAGCTATATTGGATTTTTCTTTCATGGGAACATGTCATGCCAAAATATACAAAATTTATACAAAAATTCATACTTTATACGGACCCCCTGGCCTTATGTCAAGGACCTCTAGGGGTCCACGGACCCCTGGTTGAGAAACACTGCTCTAGACCATAAACAGCAGTGTGACATAATAATTAAAGTGCCCCTATTATGCCATTTTTACGGTTCCTAATATTGTTTTGGGAGTCTCCTACAATAGGATTACATGCATGCAAGGTCAAAAAACGCTTTCGTTGTCTCAAAATATGCATTTAATATCACCTCATTTTCCAGCGATTCTCAAATGATTCGTTCGAAGCAGTTCAAAGATTCAGTCTCTCTAAACCCCTCCTTTCCGTGAGCCTACTCTGCTCTGATTGGTCAGATGCCCTAGTCTGTTGTGATTGGTCTACGGCATACAGCGGTGTCAGAAACGATGCGCCTATTTCAATAGTTCTGTATTTTGAATGCTCTGTAGAAAATATAAACATCTATTATCATACTTACAGGTTGTGATTCAGTGGAGCAGCTGGTCCAAATAAACAGGATACTGATCCATCTTTCAACAGCAAGTGTTTTGTGAATCTCGCGTCGAACTCCCCGAGATTAAAGAAGCAGTCGTCAGTAGAATGACGTGTTTGTGGGCGGGGTCAAGTTGTTCACGGCTGGCCAACGTAGAACATAGGCGCGCATCATGCAAATATGTAGCCGTCACGGAAGTGGGATTCAAATTACTAACAACTCGTTTCAGCTGTACAGAGTCGATTCTTTATTTTGGGAGACAATAACTTTATTTATCGTGCACTTTCAGGTTTACAACTTTGCAGATCGTTTACATTCACATACAGCTACATTACACTCTGCATGAAAGGCAATATTGGAAATGGCATAATAGGGGCACCTTAAAGTCTATGAATAGAAATAAAACAAAAACAAATGACTACAGACAGACCTCATCATGCAGGACTGAATTACTAGAATCTCATGCCTTTGTAATGTGTATAAAATAGCAGCTTTATTTCATACAAGATTCAACCTTGTCCAATAAGACCCATAAAAGGCCCTGGTGAGTCAAACAGTGCATGAAATTGAAGAAACGCTACAGGTTTCTCCATTTCAGTGAGACCAGACACATTAAAAGCAATGAGTTGGGTTGATATCAGCCAATGACCAAGGCAATGAATGTCTCCCAAAGGAGGACATTCTTCGCCAGAGAGGACAGGCTAAGAGACTTTGACATTATTTGAATAGAAATTATATAACAGGCAATCGAGACTACTGTAGGCAGACTACTGTACCTTTCTTAGATTTGCCTGCAGGATAGAGAAAGTAATTCAAGATTAGGTAACGTTTCACTTTTGATGTGTGATGTATGATGTAATGCAACATAATAACACTGTATATTTTAAACAGTGTGTTTGAGGTGGAGAGCCCTACCCTTGTGCAGGCGGTGTGTATCCATGTGTGTCTCTTTAGGGGAGATGGCAAGGGCTCGGTTCAACACACTCCCACAGCTGGAGCTTTGAGCTAAAGGGGGATGGGACTAAACACAGGGGGTGATGTGAGAGTGAGTTTTTATTTCATACATACAGTATCATTCAAAAATTTGAGTTCAGGAGGATGTTTTTTGAAAATTATAAATGTAACATTTTGTAAAATTATAAATGTTTTTGTCACTTGAATAATTTAAGGCATCCTTGCTAATTAAATGTATTAATTTAAATAAAAAAAATCTACAGTAGTGTATAGTTACAAATATCTGGATGTTTTCCATTTTTTAGTTATATTATATTATATTGTATTAACCAAGAAGATAATATTTGCGTAAAATATTTGCGCAAATGAGTAAAATATTTTTAGATTTTAACTTCAACTAAATGAACAAGGAATAATTATTTATAATTAATTTTACTTAAATTCACCAAAACAATTCAAAATAATAATAAACAGCAACATTTACAGATATACATTTAATAAAACATTGTAAAGTATGCCAGGAACTTAAGTTACTACATAAGCTATTACAAAACCGGATAGTCTTTGGGAAACATAAGGGCCAAATAATATTTAATATTTTTTTAATTATAAAAAAAAAAATTAATATATTTTTATTATGAGTAATATCATTGTGACAATCACAGATTTTGGTTAAATTTAATAAATGCAAACAAAATAGTGAATACATAGTAAAAAAATCATCCAGTGCATATCTAGATTATCATGACCATATTTTATTTATTTGGTCCTTGGCATTGAACAGGATGTTTTTGGCAACTGTACATTTAAGACTATAACAAACTCTATATAAATGCAATAAATAATAATGCAAATTAGTGACTTCTAAATATGTAAACGTATAATGTATTCTTACTTTAGAGGGTATGTTACGACCAAGTGTGGCACAGGTGAACTGTGGGGTTATGGTGGGCTGGGTCTTCTTCCGAGGAAGAGTGTCACTCAAATGAGCTCCGCCTCCCTTACCGTACCGCTTCCTTTCTTCTAGGGTGCGGAAATGCTGAGGAACAGAAGGTTAAAGGTAAGAAATGTCTCTAATAATTGCACTCATATATACATACTCGCAAGGTTTACCTGTCTGTGACAGCGCTGTTTTTTGGCAGGTAGAGGAGGAGGAGGAGGAGAAGGGTTGAGGAAGGTGACCACGTCTTCAGGCCAGTGCACAGAGGGAGGTTTAGAATTGGGACGAGAACATGCAGTGAAAGAGGAAGAAGGGATGGAGGACGAACAGTGGACAGGAAGAGTGCTTTGGAAAAGAGAAAATCAGAAAATAAGGATGCGAGAAGAAGGTGGGCTATAGTTTGCTTAAAGAGGACACATCATACATTTTTTTTTAAATTTGCTTTGATGTTTTACGCTAAAAGGGCAAAATGAATTATGAATTAAAAGTTGCAAAAATATTTTGTCCAGAAATCTGGACGAATAATAATAATGATAACTAACAACAACAACATTATTATTATTATTATAATATAGCAGTATGATATGACCTCTTAAATAAAACAATCTAAGAGAAACTGAATAAAATTATAATATAATCAATATTAATTTATAAAAAGTTATAAAATGTACATTTTTATAAATGATTATATTATTAGTAATATATTTAATTATATAATAATAATAATAATTATTATATATAGTATTATTATTATTATATAGTAGAATAATATGACATCTAATTGAAAACAAATCTAAGAGAAAGGGAAATCAAATAAATTAAATATAATTAAAATAAATAATTATTATTATTATTATTAACATTATTATATTTGATATGACCTCTTTAATTTAAAAAGAAACCGAGAAAGGGAATCAAATAAATAATTCACACAATACAAATACCTTAAAATCCCACAGTGAACATGTAACATGGCCTTTACTCACTTTCCAATACTTGGCGTGTGCACACTAAATCCAAACTAAATCCTGGACACGCTTAATTCCTAACACACATAAACCATCCTGATCACACACCTCACCCTCTCCTGGCGGGGCAGTGCTCTCCGCAGGACTGGGTTCAGGGCTGGGGTCAGTCCCTGTGGCAGGGCCGTCAGGAGAGGACTGGGCTTGGGTGGGGAGGGGGGCTGGGGTGGGATCTACCCCCAGCTGAGAGTACAGTTCATTGATCTCATTGACTGTAACATAGCCCTGGAACAAACCATTCGGAAAATGTGGGGAAGAGGGGCGAATAGGAAAAAACATACATTCAAGTAGGTTAAAATGATTAATGACAAGCATATTAATAACAGATGAATCACAAATTTGGGAAAGATAAATAAATGAATACATTTTAAAATAAAATGAAATAAAAAAAAAGATTTTAAAAAATGAAATAAAAAAACGTGAATCATTAAAATAAAAAATATGATTAAATAATCATTAAATACTAAAAAAATATTAAAATGTAATGAAATAAAAAATGACATTAAAAAATAAATAACAGATGAATTAGTCAAATAAAAATAAAAGTTAATTTTTTTTATGAAATAAATAAACAATTCAGTTAATGTTTAAGGGATCTAAACAAAAACCTCCAAGGAATTTGAAGCACTGATAAACCAGTAAAAGAGTAAATAATTAGAGGTTATTTTAAGAGCATTATAAATTTAATTACCCAGAGAAGCGGCATGTTAGGAGGTATTTCGGAAAGCAGCAAACAAGCAACAAACATTATCTTGCACGCACACTGCTAGTGCGTTACCTCAGCATTTTTGATAGTCAGAGAGGAAAGAAGAGAAGAAAACATCAGCAGGTCAGCAGGAAGTGGAGACAGGGTTTTATGGGCATGGCAAAATTCACTATGAGGTGGACACACGTCGGCCAACTGGAAGCAATCCTGGAATACAGGGGAAAAGACCCTGTTTCCACGGTGAGGAAACACAAACAACCCTCTGCAACTAAAGATTTCCAGGTTGCAAGAGTCGTGATGAGGGCATGGGCGAAAAGCGATCATAGTGAATACTTCCTTATTTACTGTAGATCCATTCATGGTGTTATAGTAACCTTTTGGGGCAGCCACACATGGTTGAAGTACTCAGGCCCAAAACACATGTGCAGTCCAAGAGAGGATGTCAAGAGAAGGTTTGCTCTATTCACATAGAACGCACATCCTGTCAGACGTACCTCCTTCATACTGATGGGACTGACAGGGAAACCCAATGCCCCAGTGAGCTCAGAATATTTCTTCTCCAAGTTGACAAGATTCTCCTTTTCCTGGAAAAAACGGAAAAAGTCTGTCATGATTCAGAAGCACTAATAACGACTTTCAATGAAGGGTGCAAAAAAGGCAGTGTAGCATGGATTTCTAGTAATATTACACAGACATACCCGCTGCAGCATCATCTGAAGATTGTTCTTTTCCTTCACAAAGTTGTCTTTGTCCCTCTGAGCCTGCTGGGAAATCTGGGTGTACTGTTTCTTCAGGGCCAGCAGCCTCTCCTAAAGGTGTCACACATATCAATGTGTTGGAATGATCATATTTACAGATTTTCTTTGAGCCTCAACTTTGGAGACGAGCCAAATAGAAAAACACTGTAGAAGCTAACTAGTATTGGTTAATTTGGTCTTTATATAAGCCTTATATAAAAGCCTTTTCTCTTTCCGTCCATCAAATCATTTAAATGCACATAAAGTTCTTACTCATAAGAACTTGCCAGGATGACTTGAAGGCACCAACAGGAAACTCACCTTCCGTGTGACGGTGCTCCTCTGGTGTTCTGCGATCTCCCTGAGAATATGTTGGGTCTGAGTCTCTTTCTCCTCATCCTGACGACTCTCTCGTTCCAGCTGTTGAAACTCTAGGTCTTCAAACCGCTTGGTCTCCACCTCAAGCGTCTCTGCATCCTGATACACAAAAACATGATGGTCTAGATCTATATCTTCAAAGTGTAAAGGAAATGAAGTCGTAATACTCCCACAGTTCAACAAGCCTCAAAGAAACCAACAACAGTTCACACCAAATCCCCTCTGCTCCAGCAGCCTCCCCAGGGACGGAGACAGGGGTTAAGGTTTCACTCTGCTGGAAGCAGGCCAATAACCGCTATAAACATGCGCCGCGACATGCCAGTGAACAGAGGACCAGCCACAACTTTCACCCATCACCACTGACCTTTAGAGATCAATCACGTCAACACTCACATAACATGACCTTCTGCGACATAAAGAAACTTTGCAGCCATTCCACGTCATCACTGAAACAGCTACTGTATGCCACACTTTCATTCAAGGCCTGCCAGCTTTAAATAACCTAGTTCTTTCCAATAACTTAATTAACATCTCATGTGGTCACTATCAGGGATTGTGTACCAACCAGCCTATCAGGGTGAATCCCATGAAACGTATGAATGAGACATGGGACAAAGAAATAAGAAATTATATTTGTAGATTTTTAACATTGTGACATTATTTTCATGACAATTAAGCACCCCTCCCCCCACGAAAAAAAAGAAAGAAAAAAAAATTAAGAAAAAAATAATAATCATGATCACTAATATATATTAAAATAAATATAGAAATTCAGAAAACACTACATTTTATTAAAGAATTAAATTCTGAGAATTTAGATGAATCTGAAGAAAAATTGTATTGTAAAATATTTAGAATAATTTAATAAAAATATTTTTTTGTCAATATCACATTTATATCTAAATAAAATATAAAAAACATATTACAGCTGGTTGTAGTTAACTTGATTTACTAAAACTAAAATACAATTTTACTAGTGCTGTCAAACGATTAATCGCATCCAAAATAAGTTTTTGTTCACATAATATGCGTGTGTACTGTGTATACTTATGTATATATAAATATACACGCTTGCATATATACATTTAAGAAAAATATGTTATGTTTATATATTAAATATATGCATATATAATAGAAGTTATATGAATGTAAATATATATATATATCATGTAAGCAAAAACTTATTTTGGATGCGATTAATCGTTTGACAGCACTAAATTTTACACAAACTATATCAACATACTAAACTAATAAAATGATAAAGATAAAATGAAAATGGAAAATACTAATTCCAAATATTAAACTATAAATCTCAATGATGCTAAAATAACAATAATAACATAAATAATAATTACAATGCGTTACAATAATGAGGATGAGATTTTTTCGGATTATAGTAATGTAAATTTGGTGGGGGGGATGTTCTTAATATTTGCAAATGCACAAAAACTTAAAGGGGTCCTATTATGCTCTTTTACAAAGTCTTGATTTTGTTTTGGGGGTGTACAAGAACATGCTCTCATGCTTGGTGGTTAGATTTGTAACTTTCTAGATCTTTTTTATGCCCAAACATATACACTGACTAAAATTAAAAAAGTGAAAAAGCATAATAGGACCCCTTTAAAATTACTATTAATTAATTTTAATTAAAATTTTATTAAAAATGTAAAATCAAATTGATCTTATTATAACATTATTTTTATGACACTTAAGCACCCCTCCCCACTAAAATTTGTCAATATTGTAATGCAAAAAAAAAAGAAAGAAAAATTTAAAAAAAAAGAAAAAAAAAAAAAAATCATGATCATTAATATATACTAATATAGACTTTTGATTTTGGAGAATCAAATATGACCCATCAGTGCCAGGAGCAATATTTTGATTATATAATTTTTTTTAATTATTCAAAAACATTATGCAGTACATTACAGACATACAGGAAGCGCATGCGATATAAGAGAAGAAAGCCAGCCGAAATGTCTTTCATGGAGGTGAGACAGTTGCAAGCACTAGGGATGAAGAGGACAAGGACCCGGTTATGAGGAAGAGGCGGATGAAGGCTGTGTGTGAGTACTGACCCTGCAGAGCTGCAGCTGAAGTTGCTCTTTCAAGGCTTCGGGGCAGGTGTCCAACTGAGTCTTCTGCTCTGCAAGCAGATGCGCCAGTCGCTCTAACTTTACACGCTCCGCATCTAGCTTGGCTTTGTCCTGCACGTACGTGTATAGGATGCAGGGAGAGAGGAGAGAAGGGTTAGTGCCGGGGCAGGTGGGGTGGGCAGGGTTAGTTACTACACAGTCAGTAACAGCACAAGTGAGGCATGATGGATGTGGAGGTGTTGAATTAAATGAACATGAAAATGCAGGAAAATGATAGCGGACGTTATCAACACTCAAGAAACTGAAAAAAATACCTCAGCAATCGGTTCGAACTGAACTGAAATTAACAAGTGGCCACTTTGCATGTTAACAACACTGCAAAGAATGGCCTCAAGTGGCGGCAACAGCAATTTGACAACAGACACCAATGTTCAATAACTAAAATCCGACTAATAATCATAAAAGCAATTCTTGCATCAAGTAATATTATGCAACTGTAGGTGGATTATGGTTGTCAAGAAACAAAACGCATTAATATCGCATTCACTTGATCGGTTCCAAAACCTAGCAAGCTTTCTTGTTCTACTGCCTACATAGGCAGCATCCTAATTGCAATGAAATTTAATAAGTGAACAAATCAACCGTCCACTTTAAGAGTTAGTGCGTCAGAAATGGACCGTCAGCTAAAGGGTTTGTATCTCAAGTGTCTCCGCAGCTGCCAGGCTAAATGAATGAATGAGCCGGAAGTCAGGCTGAACTTGAGACGCAGGTGCCAGGATTTCCACCAGCTCTTGGGTTAGAAACCCCCTGCATCAACACAGTGTGTGGTGTCACTAGGTTTAGCAGAGGTGTATTTAGAGCAGAGCCGGGATTACCAACTGTGACATGGACTGAGAGGCTGCCAGGAAGTGTGTGTGTGTGTGTGTATGTATGAGAAATGCAAATTAATCTAAGGCTCTATAATTCATATTTCAAAAGTAATAATATGTATTGTAAACTTAACATTCTGTATACAAAGGTGCTGGTAGAGATACTTTGAAATTATAGCTTAGCATAACTAAATAAAGCTAGCTTTTTAAAAAGTCATTAGCAACACTAGAAGCAAAAGTAGCCAACTGCACTAAAAGCTATTTATGGGGGCAATGTCCTTTAAAGGGATAGTTCACCCAAAAATGAAAATTCTGCCATTAATTACTCACCCTCATGTCGTTCCAAACCTGTAAAAACCCAAACCCAATTGTGTTCTTTGGAACATCAGTGGTTCAACATTAATTTTATGAAGCTATGTGCGCAAAGAAAACACAAATAATGACTTTATGCATCAATTTATTCTCTTTCGTGTAAAATTATGGTTGATGTCACATGGACTATTTTAATAATTTCCTTACTATGTTTCTGGGCTTGAAGGTGTCAGTTGCGTTGTTGTCTATGGAGGGTCAGAGAGCTCTCAGATTTCATCAAAAATATCTTCATTTGTGTTCTGAAGATGAACGAAGGTCTTATGGTTTTGGAACAACCGGGCAAGTAATTAATGACAATTTTTCATTTTTGGGTGAACTATCCCTTTAAAAGGGTCATATGATGCGATTTCAATTTTTCCTTTCTCTTTGGAGTGTTACAAGCTCTTGGTGCATAAAGCATCACAATCTGGTAAGGGGCGTAACATTTCCGTCACACGCTTGAGGAATTCGGCCAATCACAACGCACTGGATAGCTGGCCAATCAGAGCACCCCTCGCTTTTCAGACCGATGAGCTTTGTAAAAATCTACGCGTTTCAGAAAGGCGGGGCATAGAGGAGAAACAATAATGTAAAGTATGTGGAAAATAATGTGTTTTTTGAACCTTAAACCGCATAAACACATTTCATTACACCAAATACACAAAATAATGTTCTTTTTAGCAACATCATATGACCCCTTTAAATACATTTCCATCTGATAATACAAGTTAACTACATTTATCAGGCACAAAACCCAACAATAATCTCAATTAGGGTAACATAAATCTACAATAAAAATTTATAATGAAACATGCTAAATTCTTTAACAGACTCAAAACCAATGATGCACAACAGCAATTGGCTACAAAATACCACACAAGGACTACACATTGGACCTTAAATAAGTAATTCATTTTGGTATATTGAAGTTTGTGGTTGCATTTTGTTCACAATTTTCTTTAAAAGAAGTTACTTATGCATACAATGGCTGCATTTATTTGGTAAAACAGTAATATTGTAAAATATTATTACCATTTAAACAGTTTTCTATTTTAACATTTTTAATTGATTTATTCCTGTGATGGCAATTTCAGCATCATCACTCCAGTCTTCAGTGTCACATGATCCTTTAGAAATCATTCTAATATGCTGATTTGCTGCTCAAGAAACATTTCTTATTATTACCAGTGTTGAAAACAGTTGTGCTTCTTTTTTCTGCAAAGGGTAATACCTTTTATTCAGGATTCTTTGATTAAGAAAGGTCAAAAGAATTTATTTGAAATAGTAAAGACATTTATAATGTTACAAAAGATTTCACTTTTGATCAATTAAATGCATCCTTGCTGAATAAAAGTATTCATCTTTTTAAAAAGAAAACAAAAAAACCTTACTGCCCCCAACTTTTGAACAGTAGTATAAATAAAATAGTACACTTTTGATAATTATATGAACTGTCTGAATGAACTAAATCCTTAAAAATGAATGACTACTGTACACACCAAAAGAACGGACAGTTTAGGAGAGCGCATTTGAGTTAAGTTAATAGCGTCACCAGGTATAGTTAAGTACTCCCACTGATATACAGACTTTATCATGGCACATACCTGAGATTTTTCCATCTGGGCTTTGTTCTCAATGTCAGCCATCTTCTCTTTCAGTTGCTCCAGAGCGTCTTTCTCCTGCTGTAGCTGAGCCATCTCCGAATCCTGCTCGCCTTCCAACAGAGCGCGCTCCACTTCCAACTAAACACACACACACAAACGTGTACTTCATTTTTGACTCAATCTAAAGTTCACTGTCACTTACAGTAACTACTGCAACAATTTCAATGATTTCGTGGCAAACAGTGGTGTCATGTCACTACGATATGGACCACCTAGAAGGTGCCTCATTTCACACAAATAAAAAGAGGCCCACGTTCTAAACCCATAAAAGCCCAACCTCATAAAACTAGAGCACAACACTGACATTCTGGGTTTACTGAATGGGGCTCTAATGGAATAGCTGACTTAGCAGGAACTGCTGGCTCAAGACTAACCAACCTATGTAACATTAATCAAGAGATGGGAATTTCTGCTTTAAGGCCAACTAAGCAATAGCTTTCTCTTGTGCTTTGGACTTCATGAACAACTTTGCAGTGTCTACTGTAAGAGGGCATAGAAATAGGATACATTCTTATGTTCAAAACCAACTTGACAGGGTGAAAAACAATGGAACAGACGCAATTAGCAAGAATCAAGACACCATCATCAAGTAGTCCAGATAGAAAAAAAAATGTCAGCTAAGCTCTTAAAAATATTCTTTACAGCCATCTATGGTTCCATGAAGAACCTTTAAATTCCATGCAACCTTTCCATTGCACAAAAGGTTCTTTATAATGAAAAATGGTTCTTTAGATTTTTAAAATGTTCTTTATTTATGTGCTAAATTTACCTAGGCCTCCTAACCTCAGTAGATTGTTATGGAGAGAAAATAACAAAAAGGAGAAATGAGGATGACAGGAAGGGAAAATGTATTACAGTGGAGGAGCATTAAAATATTGAAATCGAATCAGGAATGAAGTGCATCGTTTAAAGGGAAAAACAGAGAATATGAGGCTTTAAGTGAGAGAAAGTAAAACAGATATATTCTTGGCAGTTCAGACCTCCATGTCTAGCCGTGGTCCTCATCACAGCTCCTGATTACTTTGCCACATGCACAACTGTCCCACACAAACACTCTCCCTTCACTACTCCCACCATCCCCGATCTCTCCCACTTCCTCCATGACCTGATGTGTCTACTGTACCTCTCTGATGGACTCCTCCATCTGGTTGTCCAGGTCTTTGATCTTCAGCTCTAACTCTTCCATATTGTTCAGGACCTGGATCCTCTCCTCCTCTATACATCTCACGTCCAGCTTCAGCTGTGTGTCATCCTCAGCAGTCTGCTGAAGACACGATAATGTAAGCAACCACACAACTATACTGAACAATGCAATAAAAAGTAAAATACATAAAAGACATTAGGTCAGTTTAAAATCAAAATGATTGAGTCAGCGCCAATAGCCTCGTGGGCAGTGCGCCGACATATAGCGCCATTGCGCTTTGGGCGTCCCAAGTTTGAGTCCCGGTTCGTGGACCTTTCACGACCCTGCCCCCCTCTCTCTCCCACTTTGCTTCCTACCTAAATACTGTCCTATCCTAATAAAAAACGGTCTCTTATTAGGTTTTGTATTGGTTAGGATGCTTACTTAGAAGTTAGCTGCCTATGTAGACAGCAAAAAGCAGGGCAGCTCACTAGGCTTTGAAACAGAGCTATCATGTGCATTTTGTCCCCATTTATTTCAGCTGCTATTAGTGAATGTTTAACCTTCCAAGCTTAACTTATTAGTAATGCTGGGTTTTGAATTGATTCCTAATGCTACATTTAGAACTGGCCTAGATGGCAATGCTAGTAGTGTAAAGCCCTTTAATGCAAGCCATCTAGAGCATGGACATGCCCCCTTCTGGCAGCTGCTCAGATTTTTAGCTCTGAGAAACAGGATTCACTGAATGAACACCAACAATGATGAATGGGTTCAACGGAAACTTCGAGGAACAGAGGGGCGGCTCCATTTCCTAAACCAATTATTTTTCTAGGTTTTCAATATCCGTGGAAGGTGATCTGCTTATTTTGAGTTTTATAAGCAAAAAGTTGACCTTTGACCTGGAAGATTCCACATGTTCGTGCATGTATGATTAGGACAGCACATATGGGTGAGAAGACTGCCATTCTTCCACTGTGTGAGGCAAAGATTGACCAAACACAATGCGCATAACCCTGCTATATTTGGACAGTGATGTTTATATCTGCTCATCACAGTCTATACTATGGAGGGCACAACTCTGAGCTGCTTCAGCTGTTTCTGTGTGGACTACAAGAGAGAAAGAGGGCCAATACAGATTTATAGTTTCTATAAACTGGTTTCCAAGGCCATTTTGTGTTCTATTGCGTATACCTTTAGATGGATAAATAACAGAACCAAAGCATGACTGCTACTTCTGCGCAGTAGACTAATTAGATTAGCCCATACAGGAGTTGAAGGGAAGACTCCTTGAATTCCTTCTTGGATTAAAGTGTGCGTGAGGTTGTGTGCATTCCAAGGAAGGGTGGGAAACTCTTATAACCTCTCCAAAAGGTCACAGGAATTAGCAGTATGGAAAAGGACTAGCTTTACATATGATTCAGTTACCTAACAAGATTAAAACACACACTGCACGCAGAAAACACTTCATGCATGAAGCCATAATGGAAAGCAATCAAAGTATAGCTGAAAGTCATCTGACAAGCGCAGACAATCAACTATACTATACTATAATATAATATAAGGAAATGCTGACATGGAAGTATACTTTAAACAATTTATTGAATTTTACAAATGAAAATATTAATATATATTAGACTAATTAAATTGTAATTTAACAGTTGAAAAGAAGTATATTACTACCATTGCACATACTTATAATATAAAAAATGCTGACAAAGAAATATACTCTTTAAAATATTTTTTCAATTTAAAAATGAAGATTATTATAATATATCACTTATTTGTAAATTAAATAAATAGTTTAAAAGGAGAAATTACAATTACAGAAATGTATAATATAATAATGAAAACATGGAAGAAACAAAATATACTATTTTTTTAAATATTAAATAAAAAAAATTACAATTATTATAAATTCCTGAAATTATAATACACTTATTTATTTTAAAACTATTTATTAAATTAAACTTATTAAAATCATAATATAATAATATACAAGTACATTTTAATTAAATGAATAGTTTAAAAGAGTATTACCATTCCAGCATAATATAATATAATATAATATACATTTTTAATCAAACAGTTTAATTAGAGTACATTTCAATTTCAGCAATTTTTATTTAATATTACAGTATCTTAAATATAATCAGTGGCCCAAAAAATTTAAAAGTTTTGATGCAATGCAAATGCAATGATTGTTAACCAAATGGTCCCATGGTGATTTTTAGTAGATGCATGAAGTCAGTTCCTCTCATTCATACACTTCTAAGAGTAGCTTAAGTGGCTTAAGACAAGCTTTACCAATTACCTTTATTATCCGTGTCAGCCGAGGAGAAGGGGTGGGAGCAGAGCCAAGGACAGCTGTTTTCTCCGCCTTGGCTTCTCTGTGTCCACTATTCTTGCGCTGCCGTACCTGTCTCTCCTCGCTGGCCTGGGTCTCCTGGGCTTTAAGCCCATAGTCGTTTTCAGCAGAAATGCTGGCTGACAGACTTGCAGAGTCTGAGAACGTGGACTCATCATCTGACACCTGTAATTTCTCCAGCTCCTTGTTGATCTTCTGCAAGTCTGCGACGGCCAAGCCAGTTTTGTCCTGCTCTGCACGGCCAAGCCCGGAACACAGATTAAGGATAGTCTCCAGACGCTGACGTTCCTATGGATCAGACAGAGACAGTATGAAAAAAAAAATGCATATTCAGACACTTGCAGCATCAAAACTCACAATCAGACAGCTGGAGGAAATGATAAATTTGGAAACCTGTCTCACCTTTGAAATGCAAACAGATTTACCTGCAGCAGTTCTGAACATGTTTGTTATTTGGAGAAAACCCACTGCAGATATTTCACACTAATAGCCCATAGGTAACCTAAAGAAGAACATTACTGCTATTTCTCCAAAAAGGTCCAATATACAAACATCTTTGATTCCAAAAGCACCCTTGACAGCTCCAAACTGCGATCAGAGAAAGACCAGACGAAGACAACCAGGCATATACATCTAAAAACAACCCGGGCCATGAAGGAGTGCACTTGGCCTGAAAAAAATCCCTGTATTTATCGACTGATATGGAAATGCAAACAGCAAGTTCAGGCGAGCATTTCCAGAGCCAAGAAAAATGATCTCACTGGTTCATATAGCTGCGAATGAACAAACCGGCATGTTAACAGTTATTAAATCCATAAAGAAGATATTTCCTTGTAAATCGAAACCTGGTCCGCAAAACAAGCCCAGCATTTTTATGCATTCGCATGGCCCTATTCTTCAGAGTGCTCTACTCACCATATCAACGGATCCAGAGGTCAGAGGACACATGGTGACCTCACAGGAGAAGATCATGCCCTCATCAAAAAGATGACAGGTTTAGTTATGTTCCTTAGCACAGCAAGTACAAATTACAGAGAGACATGAACGAACCAAGCCGGTGTCAGAAACACAAACCCTCTGATGGAAGGTTGTCAGTGGGAAGGGAGATTGCAAATAGGAGAGAGAGAGGGGGAGCTCTCAGAAACTGGGCTGAGAGTGAAATTAGACCCAATAAAAACACTGCTGGCACTGGATGGGAAAGGATATACAAATAGGAGCAGCGTGATTCAATCCTTCCGCTTTTATTCATGACACGCTAACAGCCCCAATGCAAGAGCGAAGGGTAAAACTTCACGAGATCTTCTCCTATAATCCTAATCAGTTTACATAAACTCTGTATCAGTGAAGGACTGTTCTGTCAAATGATAGGATATTGCTTTGCGGTGTATTTATTCTTAATAAAATAAACATGATGCTATTTAAATCACTTTTCACATTATATAACCAGTGCTATTTATATCAAATGCATATGGTTCATCCAATGTTATTGTGATGTCCATGTCAAATAAATAAATAAATAAATAATAGCTATTAACATTTTGATCTAACTTTTATTTTCAGATTAATTCATTTTTTTATATAATTTAAATAAATTAATAAATCTATAAAAAAAAATTTAAATTGTATTTAATTTTAGTCATTTTTCAATTTTAGTAATTTTCTTATACGTGTGATTTTTATCATTTCTCTTTGAATATTTTTTTATTTATTTTTAATTTCTGTTCCATTTTAGTACTTAAACTTAGCTGCTAAGGAAACTTTTCAAAATCTTCAAGTTTATTACATAATTGAATTTTAAAAACACTTAATAGAACAGAAGTCAACTTTGGTTAGCAAGCTAGCAACTTAAGACTATTAGCTTAGCATAGCTCTAACAGGTAATGAAAAGTTGCAGCTAGAACAAGTAAATGCAAATTTAATAGGGAACTGGAACAGGATCTTGCATGAGGAAAAAAGCAGACAAAAAGCATCTCTGTCCACTGATAGCCATTCAAAGTCATTGGCAAAGCAATTCATATATTTGCGAGCGACGTATAAATTACCAGTAAATACATCTCAAATGCATGAAATTAATTTTTTACATAGATTTTTCCAATGCTGCTGCCATTTGGAAATGCTATTGGATAGTTTTCTCCCAATATTTTAGACCTCATTGGGCTCTGAAACAGAAAAAACAAAACAGCACATGCTACGCAACTGTGCCATCATGAAATGAGTGTGTGTTTTTTGGACATGTACAACCATGGCTAAAGTCTGTAATATTACATTCCTCTGAGAGAGTTTTTTTTTTTTTTAAAGAAACCCAGTGAAAGTCTATGTGTGGATACGATTCTCCACCTGTAGCGGCCTTGTTTTCACTCAGTGCTGGCCTTGTAAAGATCACCAGCCTGTAGTTTTGGTGCTAACTAATGAGTGGGCGGCCTACGATGATGGTTTGGCCTCTGCCCAGCAGGGCGGCGCCACAGGTGGCCTCCCTTAACCACAGCGTGCAAAAACGCTGTTGCCTTTCATTTGAACGCCATTGAGAGCAGCTGAGAAGCAAGAATGGGGCATGTTAGCATGGGCAATTTTCCAGGATCATCTGCAGCTGTGGGTGGCCTCCCAGAGAGAGTGTATTCGAGAGGCCGGGTTCAATGAAAGTGGATGTGGTTCTGGGCTGTCGAGCTGTCTATTAATAGGAGGTTTATGCAGCCACACCTCTGCTTGGGTCTTCCACCGCATCCACTACAGAGAACCAGGGGCCTTCCTGCACATGGTGTGTTTGTTATAACCGAGAGGAATGCCAGAGCGCAAGTTTGGCGGGAAGATTAATTAGGCTGCAGGTGGGGTCCCCCATATCTGAGCGCACAAGATCCCATATTGCAAGAAGAGTTGAAATATCACAAGCTTTTAATGTGATACCCCCCTTCACAATGAGAAAAGAAAACAGGGTCATGGAGGAGGAATGTTAAATATTCTAGATGAAATCAATCTTCAAAGTCATTTGTTCTTTATATTAGGTGAGTCTTAAGAAGAATGATATGCTTCTAAAGAATTATAATAAAAATGAAACAGATGATTGGACATGCAGATGTTTGAGTACTTCTATAATGATATGCATATTTTGTGTTAAAGTCAACATAAAACAGAATTTAAAACCCATTTTACTTGAAAATGTGAAATGAAATGTGACATATTTGTGCGTTAACTAGGAGATTTGATGTGAAAAAAGTAGGGTGGGATCACTAGGAGTCATTAGGAATTGATTAGATTATGAAAGGTATTAGTCACTACTTAATTACATTTTCATGCTGACTTTAAAGCAATACATCAACAACATTAAACAGAACATTCTGTTATTAATTACTCACCCTCATGTCGTTCCAAACCCGTAAGACCTTTATTCATCTTCAGAACACAAATTAAGATATTTTTGATGGAATCCGAGAGCTTTCTGACCCTGCATAGACAAGCAACGCAACTACCACGTTCAAGGCACAGAAACGTAGTAAGGACATCGTTAAAATAGTCCATGTGACATCAATGGTTCAACCGTAATTTTATGAAGCTACGAGAATAATTTTTTAGTGCAAAGTAAACTTTTTTCAACGATTTCTTCTCTTCCGGGTCAGTCCGCCGCGATTCATGAGAACCAGTAGCATGTTTAGGCACCACGCTATTGCGTGGGGCCCCGCGGTCCAGGGAGGCCCCCGCGGAACGCGATTTCTTCCGATGGGAGTCGAGAACCAGCATTTTTTTGGACCGGTGCGTAATTGGGTCAATACCGGACTACTGATAAGCTTCAGGACAAACAATACTGTTATCGATACATGTGTTGTTTTATCTCCGTACCTCTGTGTTAATGGCGAATTAGACACTGTTCTCATAAACCGATCTCAAGCTAATGACGCGCCTGCTGTAAGAGGTTTGGCATGAAATGCAGCGGCACTGTCTCAATCTCTGTCCGGCACGGGTAAAATAATTGTAATTCTGAAGGTAAGGTAGAATTCATATTTCTTCATTAAATAACTTACAAAATAATTTGAAAACTTTCTGTGAGGTGTAATTTTACAAACAGCACAAGTTCTTCACGAGCTCTGCACTATAAGCGAGCTGCACACTGCACGGTTGACACAGGAATTGTCACAGTTTACACGCATCGTCACTAAAGTTTATAATTTGCATTTCTTTTTTAAGTTTGGCCAGTATTTAAACCATTCAGCACTCGTGCGCTCTCCAGAGAGAGCACACTCAACAATTGCCCCATTGTAAAAACAAAAATGCACAGCATGATCAAACATTTAATTACATATTTTTGAAAAAACAGAGTCAAAAAATTCCCCTCTCCACCACTCAAATAAAAAAAAATCCTCCCTCCCACAAGAGTCACCTAAGAGGGGAACTCACCCCATTTTCAAAAATGAAACTCAGGCCCTGAATGAATGTCTGTAAAAATCCTGACTGGAGTATCACTATAAATAATTCTACATGTTAAAAAGAAGCCTTTTTTTATCATGTAGATAAAAACGGAGATAAAAAAGTCCCTCTAAAACAGAGAGGGACACTCTCTTTTAGAAGAAATCACGCCCGCTCCCTGAGAAAGTCAATATATAAATTTTCTTAAATAAAAATAGCTAGAGATGCCAGAATTCTCTATTACATTCTGTTGTGCTCCTATGCACATGATGTTCCAATATGTTGTGCTATGGTATGCTGAGGAAATCTCTTTCTCTCTCCCTCTCTTTAAAGGGCCTTTTTATTTAAAAAATGTGCTTTATGTGCCTTTTTCTGTTTGCTTGGAGGCATTTGTAAACTGCAGTAATAAAATCACTTGAAATTTTCAACATCCTTTTACATCATTTATTTTTGCACCAAATTATAGAGAGTAGTATAGATAACTGTATCGATAAGCAGTATCTTATCGGTATCGATAAAATGTAAATGATACCCATCCCTACCTCGGAATCGATCGCAAAATCCACCGAGGGGGGCCCCTCCGGGACCACTAGCTGAGGGCCCCCAAAACACTAAACACCCCTGATGAGAACACTCCCATGAATGGAAGAAAATTGTTGAATAAAGTTGCTATTTTAGTTCTCGTAGCTTCATAAAATTAAAATTAGTCCTGATGTCACATGGACTATTTTAATTATGTCCTTAATACCTTTCTGGGCCTTGAACATGGTAGCTCTCTTGCTGTCTATGGAGAGAATGCGCTTGCATTTCATCAAAAATTTCTTAATTTGTATTCCGAAGATGAACAAAGATCTTACGGGTTTGGAATGACATGAGGGTGAGTAATTAATGACAGAATTTTCATTTTTTCCCTTTAAGTGATAAAAGTCTCTTACCAGTCTCTCCACTTCCTGTTCCCGCAGTCTTTCATCCCTCTGTCTCTGATGGTAGTCTTGAAGCTCCTCCTTTCCACTGAGAGAGCTGATGCTGCCCTTTCTCTCCCTGAAGCCACTCGGCGGACCCAGGCCTGCCTTTCCGAACGACTGCCTTCTCTCCCCGAGACCAATCTCCAGAGCTGGTGTGGGACCACGCATGGCTTGCCTGTCCACTTCCGAGTAGCAGCTGGTGGATGTCAAACTCACCTTCTTGGCCTGGCGGGGGCTGGTGGCTTCTCCCGATGTCATGGTGACATCTGGTGGGGCTACGGTGTGTTTGGTTCCAGGTTTATTGGACAGCGAGATAGAGACTAATTCAGAATGACCATTCTGGTGGTTGGAGCCAGTTGGGCGAGAAAGCTGGCCATCAGGAGACCGATAGCTTGGTGGGAGGGTGAGTTGAGTGTCGGTAGGTCGATAGAGGCGTGGTAGGGAGCGACTGTGCGAGCTCATGCCTGTAAGTGACCCAGTGGAGTACTTTCTTTGCCGTGGAGTGGGTTCGAGTCCTCCATTGCGGCCTGCATCTGGAGTGTGGAATCTACGAGACAGACGAGGACTAGAAGGCATGCTGGCTGCACCACTACCGCCCACTGGCGTTGGCGGGAGGGAATCGGTCACACCGGTGGATGAACCGTTCCACATTGAGAGGGCTGAACCTGAAGTCCCAGCACGACGACTGTCTGGTGTATTGAGGAGGAGACTATCCTGAGATTGGTTCTGGGTCATGGGTCGAGAATAAGGAAGTGATGCGTCACGCTCTCGAGGGTCAGAACGACGAGGAGATGGAGGCATGCTGCTGGATGAATGTGCTGGTACTTTGGCAGCAAGTGGTGGCCTTTCAGAGCTGTACAATCGGTGGGTTTGTTCTTGATAGGATATTGGGGAGGACGTGGTGATGGGTGACAGCAGATTGGGTGTGGTGGGAGGAGACTGCGTCATGCTAAAGTAGGAGGGGCTTGAGTCCCCATTGGCTCGCAAACTATTCTCCAATGCCTGCTTCTTTTTTTGTAAAGTGTCCATCAAATCCCGCAGTTCAGAGACGGAGCGCATCCCTCTAGAGCCAGAGCCACCTAGACAATGACTGAAGTCGCTGCTGAACTTCAGATAATCTAAAAATAAACACAAGAAAGGTTCTTCAGAAGAATAAATGAGAGTTTATTACGAGCAACTTCGTTTTTGAAAAAAGGTCAGACTATTACAAACATGAAAAAGTGGTTACGAGGAGTTATATAACTGTCTGCTTGGTCCTTGAAAACTCCTGGAATTGCTTTAATTGTTTGCAGGAGTATGGGGAGCTCGGACTGCTATACCCAAGACTCGTTTGACCTGCAAAAACCTTGAACCAAAAGATCATCAGTTTTCTCTCAGGGGCCAATAAATTAGGCCTGTCTATCTTGCTTTCCAAGAATTCAATGTGGCGTTACAGCTTAAACTAACACAAACCTAGTCAGTTAAGACGTTTTCTAAAAACAGAAACTGACCAAAGTCCAGAATGTTCTAGAAACAGAAACTGACCAAAGTCTACTCTACACAAAACACTGCACAATGAGGTGAACCAGGAATACAAAAACTTCCTTAATTAACTTAATTTGTTTAACTTTTAAAATAACTGTAGATGATCCAGGCTAGGAAGAGTTTGGACAAAAGACATCCATGTTTAATTTGGCTTCTATGTCTGCTCTTCCATCTCCCTACTTTACAGACACACTTTTCTCTTCTGCTTTCTGGACAAGACGTAAGCTTCACTCCGCCACGTGCCAAGACAGCGAAGATCAAAGAAATCCCACTTCAGATGACTGACGTGAATGTTCATAAAACACATAAGCCTGCACATGCCAAGAAAAATCCCTTTATCTCTTTAAGGTGCATGTGTGCATACATTAGGCTGGAGCAGAACTTAAATCATGGAGGAATCTCTCACGTGAAGGTAACGAAGGAAATAGAGCAGAAACTGAAAGCTATATCACAAGGATGACAGGGTAGGATGAAAGGCATGCAAGATCACACAAACTTTAACCATACATGGGGAGGTTCTGGCTAACCATGTAGTGACAAGCTTCACTTTTTATAGCTACTGAAAGAAACCAATGCATGCTGGTGTATATACCACACTGGTAAGTTTATACCCTGTAAACAAACTAGACAGCAACATAAGGGTTAAAGTTTAACTTATACCAGTATACCGTGCACAGTAAGGCCCAGAGTGTTTGTTTTTCCCAGGTTTGCTATGCACAATGCACTTTGAGTGAGTGGGTGCACATTTGTTTAAGTGAAGATTCATTCCTGCTGTCTAGCAACACAGTGTGAGTGAGGGAAAGACTGAGAGGAGGTGGCAATGATTTATGTCACTCTCTACACCTCACTCAAAATGTTCAATCAATCAACGGGGAGAATCCAAACCACATCTGTGTACAGATCACACATTCCATGAGACAGACTGGCTCCCTGAGTGTGTGTGGGTTTGCTTAGATATACTCTGGCAAAACTACCCTTGGGGATGTACTCAACTGTAAAAGTCATTCATATAGATATATACAGTTAAATTCTTCTTTTTTTTAGGGTTTGAGTTGGAGTTAGTCCAGCAATTGTAATTCACTTAATTAAAAAAATCAAATAAAGGTTATTCATTAATGTCATCTTCATATTGCTTTATTTGTGGCACTGAAGTTGCATACCATAAAAATGTGAATAAAAATTAACTTTAGCTAATGGGTCAGAGCTGCCATATTTTACAATGGCTTTTAAGTGGCATTTTTTATACAGAAATTGAAGCAGAGATTGCTCCAATATGGAGATATAATTGTTGCTTAATTCCAAATAAATAGATTACGAAATAAATAAATGTAAAGAGATTAACAAACATTAAACATATTGACAAATAAATAGAATGACATCCACAAATAAATCTTAAAGTTTCACAAACATCAATTAACTTCACAAATAAATAAAATGAGATTTGCTAATAAAAAATATATTCACAAATATATATCACAACCACAACTTTGCCTGGCAATTATTTGTGAATCCTGTGCATTCCAATTTTAAACATCTTTTACTGTACCCATTTTATGGCCCTTATATTACCTATTTGAGCCAATGCAGATGAATGAAGTTATCTCAGGACGAGACCGCCCTGATTGTAAAGCAAAACGTGATTGGCTATAGCGAGATCATGCTACGATTGGTCAGCGAAATGTGGCTGTTATCTGATTGGCTTGAGTAGACGGTGGGTGGAGTCCACGTATTTGTGGATTGTCAGCACGTCTTGACGCAAGAAATGTTTCACAATTCGCAAATGCACAGGACGCGATTCACAAATGCGTGTAGCTATCTACAAATGCACAGGAGGCGATTCACAAATAAATGCCAGGCAAAGTTGTGGTTGTGACATAAATATATATTTGTGAATATGTTTTTTATTTGCAAATTTAATTTTATTTATTTGTGAATTTAATTCATGTTTGTGAAACTTCAAGATTTATTTGTAGATCTCATTCTATTTATTTGTCAATATGTTTAATTTTTGTTAATTTCATTACATTTATTTGTGGATCATAATCCATTTATTTGGAATTAAGCAACAATTCTATCTCCATACTCCAAGCAGACTTAACTCGGCTGTGTAAAGATGCCTTGTCTGTAAAGTAGACATTAAGTACTCTTAAAAGAATTCTGCTACATCAAAGGTTTAGAGGATTCTATTTCAGACTGCAAAAGAGCTGTGACAGATAACTGAAACCATGTATTACTCACACACATACAGAGAAGATCCTCCATGGAGGTGGAGCTGGCATGTTGTGATATTGGATACAGGCTGTGTGTGTGTGTGTACAAAAGATTAGTGGTTTCAGTTTTTGAGGGGGTTTGGGTGCATAAGATGGATAGTTAAAGAAGAAAGATGAAGAGAATGAAGGGAATATTATAGTGACGTTAAAGAGGAAAGGTTACCTGTGCTGTAGACCAGCGGAGTGACCGGACTCTTCTGAGGCAGCATGCTTTTCATACGGTTGGCCTCCTCGGGATGGTTAAAGCGAAAGATATAGGACTTACCCAGACAGAGTGTGTAACCTGCAGAGAGGAAAATAAACACACACATGGATCAATCTGAGAAGGACCAGATTAGTGTTCACGTCACTCAAGTCCATAGTTCATTGAAAATGTGAAATAACACTGAAATCTTCTAAACAACACTGAACCCTAGATGTTTCACTTTAAACGAATCTTTCAACCTCATTATTCAATTATTCCGGTTGTCAGTCCGCAGGGCTGCAAATTCTGAATAAGAAAAGCTTGTTTCACCATAAAAACTGATTTATACATCAGTTTTTCCTTATTGTCTCTTAGCAGAGTACTACATCCTGAGGGTCTGGGTCTGCTCTTTCCACTAATCTGAAATCAGAGACTACAGAATGGCAGATGGATGCAAGCCCGGAAAAAAAGTCATAGAAAGCGGAATAACAGCTCATGGAAAATATGTAGGACCTCTTTTTCCTCCTCAGTGAAACCCCAAAATATCTGCCTCTGTGGTCTTTTCAATGTGAGGATCTAGGAGCTGGTGTGAGTGAAAACAATTCCATCAAAACAAGAATTTTGAATGGGAACTGTCTGTAAATTATCACTGGTTTTCAATGCATGAGCATCTTTACAGAAGCCTCATGAAAGAAACTCATCTAAATTATTTAACCAACTTCATTTTTTGAGTTAAACAATACAAGATTTTCAAAAAATGGGCTGAAATTACTTGTTAAATTAGGTAGATTTTCTTACAGTACATATGTTTTTCCAGCAATTTTTAGTCACTGATGGAACCACATGCTACAACAATGAAGAGCTCACTGAACGTCCAGTCATGCGTGTCATTAACATGCCAAACCCTTGACACTCAAGTCTCCTAAATTTCAGTCTCCTAAATTTGTCTCACACATTCCCGGCTTTGGTACACTGGCAGAACATTTCTTCAAAGCTTTCTCTGGACTTCCCTTTAATGCGTCACAGAACAGACAAATACAGCTTGAGCTGCGGGATGCGCTGATTTCATAACACCAGATGGACTCAATGTGCAGGAAAATAAAACCCTGAGTCAGTCAACACACTTCCATAGGCATAACACATCCAGAGAAACACTCACGAAAAAGAAACATAAACAGGCACACGTGTGTGTGTGTTTAGTCTACACAGCTGTGCTCCAAATGCTAAATAAATACACTTTCAAAAGAACAAAGATGTGCACATCTAAGCTTGGCACCCAAGGTGACTGTATTCCGATTCTGTTTCATGTACTTCCATGCAGAATACATTTGTGTAGGTTCATAAAAATGTTTCCAAGACTTTCATAAAAAGAGTTTACACTAGTAGTTTATTGCAAGTCTTTTCCTGCCCTTCTGCCCCACAAATGAATCCACAAACACAGCTGCTGCATCTTATGAACGCTCTCTTCTAAAGTCAGGCTTGGATTAAAAATAAGAGTGCTTTGATCACATAATCAAATGTGCATGTTACTTTATGAACAGTTCCCTGTTCAAATTATTGGATTAACCCAGCACCACAAGGAAACAGTCTTCTGGTACAAATAAAACATTTAATATATCTATTTAGCGCTATAAATTACAGGGGAGAAACAGTTAAGATCATAGCATGGATATTAGGTAACTGTTATTTGATAATTAAGAAGAAAACCATTATCTGGCCTTTTGCTCAGGAAACATGATGGTCACAGTTCATGTGCTGACGTGCAAACACTAAGAAAACAACAATCACATACTTCAGTCAACCATATGATACTCTAAAACAATTTGAGGAAAGTTAAATTATAATATATGCATGCATTAAAACCAATTTATTATTGAAAAATAATGTTTATCATTTTAAATTAAAAATTAGATTACCAATTTAATTAGATTACCACAATAAATCTAAATCAACCAAAACATTATTATATTTTAAAATATTTATTATATTTTATTATATTATTGATACAGTCCACCCTGACTAACAAGTGTAATAAGTTGTAGCAACAGGAGTCTTTGTACTTGACAATCATTTACATACAGAGATAAGCTGTGGATTTCTAAACGACGTGTAATTTGTAGTACTACGGTACAAATGTGGAATATTGTATAAAAGTTAGACAGCGCAAAAAGTGGTTTCCCTATAGCCTTATATGACGTCAATTCACGTCAATAAAGTACCATGTTAAATATTGACATTTAAATTTTAAAATTATGAAATTAAGAAAAAAGAAAGATAAAAACTAGTCGGCTCGCTCAAGCAGATTCAAAAAGTTTTATTATTAAAAATTAAGTGACACTATGACGTGATACAACAAAATAAGAACATTACTGTTATAATGAACGACGCTGTTAGGCGGCTTCGATGATTGTAATAGAAACGTTCGCGTCCTTGACTTGCAATGTAAAAGTCTAAACCACATATCTAATCAATTTGCTGAGGAAAACGATAAATAAGAAAGGAAAACAAACCTTTCAGGAAGTCCCATTGAGCGAGTACCTCAAAGGACCAGCGGAGCTCTGCAGTCAATTAGTGTTTGACGCCGAAAGCTATGACCCGCGTGCGTTTCACTGTAAGATAAACGCTTCACTTTCCTCCTCTCCTGAGGTCAATGAGAATAACGCAAACGCTCCAAACCCAACCTAAAGGGGTGGTGCTCTTACATACTCAAATACAAACGGGCGGGAAGTACAGCTGTATCACAGAAGATGCAACTCGCTGTTGAAAGTAAGTAAGTAAAGTAAGCTTTTAGTTTCAATGATGTGTTACTATGAACACTGGTAATCTCGAAATTTAGGCTACCCTGTTTGTTATAGCAAACACTTTAAAAGTAAGTGAAAGGGGCGATTTAACCCCACCCCCTCCATTTTCTTTGTCTACCACCTTCTCAGAGAAAGTTACCTGAGAGAAACCCCAATGCAATGAACAACTTGAGGAGAAGAAACCACATATGAAATGTAGATTATAGAATCAACCAAGTTTATATGAACTTTTTCCAAGATATTTGTACAACCCTCTGTAGGATTTGCCTGTTGAGTAATAATTTGTGCAACTCTGACTGAAATCAATGGAAATCTATTTTTTCTCTTGCACAAGACTGAGCATAATCTTATTCAGTTTTCTGACCTCTCCACATCACCAATGACAGCACAAAACTTCCAGCGTTCATCAATCATGATGCTGTAGACAATGAGAAATCAGATTTCAGCCTGGCTCAAAAGTAAATAACATTGAAAGTAACATTGAAAATCGTGTTTTTAAACTTTTTAGCGACAAAGACCACCAAAATATGATAAAATGGACCCCCTTTCTAAAATGGTAAGGCATCGATTTTGATGTAGGCCTACTGTATATCTGAGTGAAATAAATTGTAAGATAATGTATTGTTTCTGATATAATTTTTCCGAATTGTTAACAAAAATTAAATTAAAACTATTATTAAAATACAAGACAAATATTTTTTAAATTAAGTGTTTATCACTTTTCATAATAAATAGTGTTCTTAGAAAATGTAATCTTTATCTATCTATCTATC
The DNA here is from genome assembly GCF_001515625.1 of Sinocyclocheilus rhinocerous. NCBI lineage: Eukaryota > Metazoa > Chordata > Actinopteri > Cypriniformes > Cyprinidae > Sinocyclocheilus > Sinocyclocheilus rhinocerous. The sequence continues at coordinate 2,118,145 of NW_015645059.1, forward strand.
TATCTATACACACATTTCCCCCCCAGTATTCTTTCAAAGCCAGAGTCTGTTTTCAATAGCAGGATTTCTGCTGTTTACATACCAGACACCTTAGTCAGGATTAGATAAACAGATTCACATCTGGAATTGTCTAATTATGGATTGAGTCTGACACCAATCAGAACATTTGCCAATCAAATTAAGTTTTGCAATTGCCTGGGGTGAAGTGACGTCCCTTGTTGCGTCACAGTGAGTGGAGGAGGTGGAACAGACCTCTAACTGAGCTCTTCTGATTATTACCAGCCCTGTAGCTCACTTGCTCTCAGTTTTAATCTAATTTACTCAAAGCATTTAGAGTCAGGGGAGGTTAGCCTCAAATATGCCTCTATTTCTCATTGACAGAGCATCCTTTGCATGTGGCTTCTTTTTGCAATACAGATGTATAAAAGGAGTTCTTTCAAAACTGGTCTCTCTGTAGTTTTCTAAAACATTCAAAAACAGAAAGAAATTTGTCTTCATTTGCATCACAGTCCTGCATATTGACAGTCCCTCCCACAGCAACAAAGACAGAAGCGGAGGACGCATTTCGAAATCCTGTCAATATTTACACTTCACGACTGAAAAGTGTCAGAATAAGTCTGGTAAATGTTTATCTGACTCGCTCTCACTGAGGTGCAAAAGAAAATAAGCATAGAGAATGATGGATCGTTTGTTGAGGAACTCGGTGAGGCTAAAGAATGCAGGAATTATGGGAAAATACAACCTTGGGGAAGAAAAGCTGAGCTCGGTAGCTCACTCTAACACTTCTGGAAGCTCTGAGTCACAGCTTCGCATTAAGAAAAGATCCAAAACCACACCAATTAAACCCCGTGTGACGTCCAAAACCAAGACCCTGCTGGAAAGACACATTATGTATTTCCTATTTCCAATACATAACACACTTCATTCCCAGGTCATAAACCTCTTCCCCTTTTCATTTACTCAGACACTGTGTTCTCCAAAGTAAACAAACAAAAACATGCATGCTGTAAATGCATTTTCACTGAAGCGCTATCATATACCGCCAGCCCGGCTAGCGCAGTCGGTAGAGCATGAGACTCTTAGGCCCAATCCCAATTCTATTTTATACCCCTCCCCCTTCCCTCAAGGGGTAGGGGTGAAAATATTCCCCTAAGAATTGGGACACCACTACTATGCCGTCACACGTCATCATACCTCGTCTAGCTCCTACAATACACACACCTATACTGGTGTGCTGGTGTGTGCATTAGAGATTTTAATTACCGTTCTATATTAATGCGCTG
>NW_015645059.1:2119791-2162981 GCF_001515625.1 Sinocyclocheilus rhinocerous
TGGGTTAAATGCAGAGCACTAATTCCTAGTATGGGTCACCATACTTGGCCACATGTCACTTTCACTTTCACTTTCATATATATATATATATATATATATATATATGAACTAAGATGAGTGACAGCTTTTTAGTGATTATGAGCACTCTTTGCGCCATAACAACGGACACCTGTATATATATATATACATATACATAATCGCTAAAAAGCTGTCACTCATCTCAGTTCATCGCAATCTCACAAAGATATGTTACAAAGATATGTTATTATCAATAAAGTTCTCTACGCTGCACAACGCATCAACACATTTATTATAATGAGATGATTCGTGCTGAACACAATACCGGAACAAAAACTCCGGTGATTTCAGCGGTGAGTGGATTCAACAGATTTGTCCGTGATTGGCTACATTGCTCAACGCTGCAAAAAAAACATTGACATAGAAATCGATCTCCAGAGCGCAAACCATAACGCACTGGATAGTTTGCCAAATATTCAATAAAATCCCATTAATACAGCTTTAACTGAGGGTGCTTTTGATTTCGTTTGAGGGTGCTCTAGCACCCCGTAAAACCGGGCCTGTGTTTACTACTGTGTGTGCACTTGGATTGGTTAAATTCAGAGCACAAATTCAGAGTATGGGTCACCATACTTGGCCACACTTCACTTTCACTTTCATATTGTGGTTACCTTGCATGAGTTGTGTGGGCCTGGTAACAGGAACTCCATCAAGTGAACACAGGTGCCCGCATGGGTCAAGAGTGATGACCCCTCCTCTGTTCTCAATCCTGCAGTGTTCTGCTTCAATGCCGGGACCCTCAATAGCAATGTCCTGAGGTACAGGGGCATCGTCACGGCCTATGCGTGTTATTCCTGTAATAAAAAGCAATTCAATTTGTAACTGTAGTGTAAGTGCAAGCTTTCAGTGCCGCTGTGAGTTTGATTTAAATTAATGTTGACTGCAAGAAATGTAAGACTGTAAATACATATGTCTGCAGTGTGGTTATCTATATTTAATCAGTTCATCCATAAATCCTGCATATTGTGCTGCTGTTAGTTCAGCCGTAAGGTTTATTCAGTGCCAAAAAATTCTCACCAACTCTGAGGCTTTACATTTTTACCCCCTGGGGGCTTTTTTAAATTGAATTTTGATGAAAATGTACACTTGAAGTAGGCTTTTAAAGTTGTCGGTGATTTACAAGCAATGTTAAGGTAAACCGTGGCTAGGGCTCCAGACTAAATATTATTAAGGACAAATATTCGAAGGGTTTATTTTGGGTATATTTAGTATAAATTTAGTTTGAAATGGTATTCATGGTACTCAGTCTTACAAAAACGTTCACATCAATATACTATACAAAAAATAACCAATACTAATAATTTATTTCAATAAATTTTTTAATGAATTGCTAATAATAATTAAATAATTCTTCATAATAATTTCAATAAAACTGTGTTGTGAATATATATTTTAATTACATGGTGCCATATGAACAACCAGTCAGTAAATGAACTCAAATCTATCACAGCAACAGATCATTTTGAATCAGACATAACTATAAAATGACTCCGTTAGGGAGTCATTTGTGAACTATTTGTTACTTGTGAAGAAACGCTTCTGAATGATTTTAACCTATGAGTTTGAAACAATTTTGTGATTTTTTTTTTTATGACTGATTCAAAAGAATCAGTTCATAGGAGTCATTTCTTCGTGAATTGGACTCTACGGCTCACGCTTGTGTGTTTGTTGAATGCAGGAAACCCTTGTTTGCGCTCTTGACATTTGACAAAAATGCATCCAAAGTCATCAGGATTGTCGCCAGTGACAAAATGATTTAAATTATCATAAATTGTTTTTTTAATTGTTTTTTTTCTCCTTCTTAATTTTTGCCAATTTTAGTCACAGTTTGGAGACTTGTTGCTGGCATGGAGATGTAACTGTTCCAAGGAATGGTGTGTGTGTTTCTGTTTTACATTCCCACTCTTCTCTGGCCTCTGCTAGATCACACACTCAGCCAGTGACGCAAATCACCCCCTTACAGCTTTACTTCATCACTTCACAGTCTATTACTAACGAATATGGTCAAATATTTGCTCTTTTTATATCAAAACATAATTAGACTGCCTTGAAATAGCAAGTTTAAATCAGTCTTTGTGTGTGTTCAGTACTATGGCGGTACTGTAATACTTGTGACTTTATTACTCCGTCCCACTGGGAGGAAGTCAGCTTGACTCCTTGTCCTGTCTCTATTCTGATAGGTTGCACACTTCATTTCCTGCACCATTCTCAGATTGCATTCCAGCGTTTACCATGGTGACTGTGATAAGAGGGGCGAGGAATGAGCAAGGGCCATATGCACAGACGTGGTGTCATCAGAACAAGTCTGACACCTGTGTGTAATCAGACACAGGTGGACCCTTCTTATTGCTTCTTTAAGGTAAAGATTAAATAAGATGCACCGGGTTCCGGCTTTACATGCCATCCTTCCACCCTCTTCCTCTATGATAACCTAAGTGCACTAACAATAAAAGCCACATGCATCCACTGTTTCATGAAGGCACACATAGATAGAGGGGCTTATTTACAGATCTATTCTTTGCAGGCTATTGTTCATGGTTATTTGGGTTTGTGTGTGAGGGAGGGAGATCGGGAGATAGATAGACAGACTCAAACAGAGAGAAAAAAAAGCACATACCCTCCTTTAGAGGTAGTAGAGTTATGGCTACACTGAGTCTTCCGCTGCCCAGGCTGACCAGGTGAGGGGTCGCAGTTTGTACCTTCAGTCCTTTTCCTGTGTCAATCAGGTCCAGTGGTGGACTCTGAAACAGTGCATTACAGCTCATTAATAGTTCCTACCTCAAAGAACAGAAGAACAAATGGTCCACTAACCTTAGGAGAACCGAGTCTCTGATCTGACTCTAGTTCGAGGACACTCGCCGGGGAGTTTGGCTCTGTATCCTGTACCACACAAGAAGAACAAAGAGCTGATATGTTTAAACATATACATACTTGTTGTATAATCATCAAAGGGCTTTACAGACTTAACTTCTCAGAAAATATGACGTGTACTTAACCGAAATATTTAACTTATACTTAAAATTATTCTAACATTTTTATTCACTTATTTTCACCGTTTCTTAAAGGGGTCATATGATGCTGCTAAAAAGAACATTATTTTGTGTATTTCGTGTAATGAAATGTGTTTATGCGGTTTAAGGTTCAAAAAACACATTATTGCACAAATACAAATTTAGCTGGTAAGATTTTGTAACGTTTTTGAAAGAAGTCTCTTACGCTCACCAAGGCTGCATTTATTTGATCAAAAATACAGTAAAAGCAGTAAAATTGTGAAATATTATTTCCATTTAAATTTAAAGTTTTCTATTTCAATATATTTTAAAATGTAATTTATTTCTCTGATGGCAAATATGATTTTTTAGCAGCCATTACTCTAGTATTCAGTATCACATGATCCTTCAGAATCATTCTAATATGCTGATTTGGCACTCAAAACATTTCATAATATTATCAGTTTAAATTTGATGTTCTGCTAAATATTTTTGTGGAAACTGTGCTACATTTTTTCAGGATTCTTTAACAACAATTTATTTGAAGTGGAAATCTTTTGTAACATTATAAATGCCTTTAATATTTTTTTGTAAATAATGAGATACATTTGTGGATTCATAACACCTGCAATACAGTGCATGAGTACTTAAATTCTATTTTATATTGTGCTTTTTTTTTTTTTTTTTAGAGACAAACAGTGCCTGTCAATCTTCAGCATTCATTGTATGGAAAAGAGCAGAAAGAACATTGAATTCCTTCTTTTGTGTTCCAGAATTAATACTTTAGAAGAAGGTAAAGTAAATAAAGACAAGAATGCAATTTTAGGGTTAACTAACCCCTTAAAATAACCCTAATAAGTTCTAATCAATTGTCCTTCCACTATGTCTGTATGATGTTTAGAAAATTATACTTTATTTACTCCAACATGATGGTTTAGATCATGTAAAGCCAACATTAGCAAACAATTGCTGGTTATCTATCAGTTCTAGCTTGAACACCATTGAGTGAATACAGATAAGAAAAAAGCTATTATGTTTAATGGCACTCCAGTAACAAGATAGGTACAGCAAAGACACTCACAATCAAGCCCCTGAAGGCCATAAACATCAGAGCGAACATACTCACAATCTAATCCAGCAGCCACACGTAACATAGGTTGGAATGTTTGTGAAAACAATCCCAAAGGAGCAAAAAACAGGAATGTGGGAGGAAAAGGCAGGAATGTTCCATGCCTATTATTTCCCACAAGTCACTGGGAGTGTTTGGTATACCATGCCAATGGAGATATGGTGAGAAATGGCCTTTGCTTTGGTCCTGCCATCCCAGATTTGCAGTTACCATAGAGAGGGGCTTATGTACATTTCTGCTGACCCTGCTCAGATTCATACATATACATAGAGAGAGATGTAGCGAAAAGTATTTGGACACTTAAGACTCTAGAGTTAAACTCTAATAATTTCATTCCATTAGAAACCCAAAATATCAAACCATGTGGTTACAAATGCTAAATGCTGTTGGACTGCAGAACTAGTTCCAATATGATTTTTAGTGAAGTCAGTTTGACTCAATTTAGGACCTTTTTGTGTTGTGTTTCTTGAGTGTCCACATACTTTTTTTGGGTTCTCCAGACCTGAAAGCAGGAATTGCATGTGCCATCTGACCATTACCGCCTCACGCTGTTCCCGTTTCCTCAGATACAAAACTGACTTCCTGAATGAGGTCACTGCTGTTCAAACACCCTCATTTCCAATCCACACGCCAGGGTCCAATCAGAGTGCACCTACAACCATGATTCTATACTACTGTTTGCCATGATAGTAACATGTTAGCAGTGCAGTTATGCTTGTACGTTTATACACTCGGAATCTGTAAGTTTTATATTTAAAAGTGATCATAAAAACGTTTTATTTTATTTTATTTATTTATTTTATTTAGCACTGCCCTAATATATGTGATAAAACATTTACTAAACAAACACACAAGGAATGGGAAATATGTACAACTTTTTAGGCCTGCTTAAGTGCACCATTTTTAAAAAGTTTGAGCTAAGTTTTTTTTTAATGCTTTTGAACGAAGCATATTTTGCTTACCAAGGCTGCAATTATTTAATCAAAAATAGGTATTATATAAATATTATAATATTATTACAATTTAAAATAATTAAAAACAATTTAATAAAACAATTTATTTGAAATAGAATATTTTGTAACGTTATAAATATGTATTTTTGTCACTTTCGATCAATTGAATGCAACCTTGTTTAATAAAAGTAATAATTTTTTTTTTTTTTTTAATTACTAACCCCAAACTTTTTAATTATAGTGTATTTAGATAAGGTAAACTCACTTGATTTAAAGTGAACAGAAATTAAACAGCACTGCATTAAATTCAAACTGAGGATAATTTACTTATGTAAAAAAAGTTCAACTTTAAGTTCTTTAAGTCCTTTTAGATATTTAAGACCCTAAGTTCATGTCTGGCCACATCCCAAGAGGGCACTTGACAATAACATGACCTACTTTACAGCTCAACAACAATTGCACATGAACCATAAACCCCTTCCTCAACTTTCTTTGCCCTCTTTCCTGACAGGTAGACAAGCGTGTCCCTGCAGGAATGTCCCAGTGTTTTGCTTCTGAGAGCTACTTTGGTATGTCACCCCAGGATCAAAATACCATCTACATTCCTCTCTAGCACCTCTCCATCCAATCAGCTCTTGGGATTATAGATGTGGGCAACTGTGGGGCGATAAGGGCAGGTTTGCTGTTTAAACACTGGCTGATCTTTGTTAGATGACCCTGACTATGGCTTTAGTCATCAAGACCTCTTTATTCAGGTGGAAGCTGCAATGTTCAGGCATGTTCAGACATCTACAGAAAACAAAGAAGCCAGACTGTTCATAAAGACTGCGGAGGGTCATTTACATGCAGGAAAGAAATCAAATGGGGGAAGGAAGAGGGGGAGAGTGTTAATTTGAAAACAACATTTATTTTATGAGCCACTGAGACAGGATGAAAGATAAGACTGTGGAGACAGACTCGGAGAGAAAGACAGGAGTGTTACAAGGACATTGAGACTTTAGATCTATGATGAAGAAACAGAAGAAGCAGGCAAAGCCAGAATTTGACACAAAGGGCTTTTTGAGTCCTTGTGATTTATGCAAGACATGATGTGGGAGAACATTCCTGACAACTCCATCGACTCATGTGCTGTAATGCACATGGATGATCAAAGAAGGATCACACATTCAAGTCTCACCCAGAGTTGCAGGACGGGTGGTGACAGCCACACACAAGGTTAGCATTTCGGCAGACGGGTGGGAGATTTAAAAAGGGAAACGGTCTGTCAACCTCCCCCTGTTTTCATTCCTTTCCCTCATCAGATCTAACAAGAACACTGGTAGAAACACGGTCGCTTTCCAGGTCATTTCCAAATGCGTTTGGCGTAGGCTGATCTTGGTTGTGATGGTTGGGTTCCTCTTTCATATGCGCTGTGTTTGGAATGGAATACTAGCTTACTATTTACTGTGTACTGCCACCCTTAAAAATACAATTCTTTATTGTCAACTATGGTCCCATAGAGAACCTTTAACATTCATGAAATCTTTATTCACTGAAAGGTCCTTTGGGGTGAATAGTTCTTAAAAGAACCATATATAAATTGATCTTCTATGGTTCTTCTGTGAGAATCCCTTTTTGGAACCTTTATTTTAAGGGCTCTGATATTATTTATTCATTGTAGGCATTATAGTACAATCCAAATTTCAAATATTAGCATGCTACATTGTTGTCACATGACCTCATCACAGGTGAGCTCTGTTGTATATGGTACATTTTGGCAAATGTATTGCATGCAGTGCATACATACTGCTGGAATAGTACAGCAATATTTAGCGCCACAGCAAAATAAATCAGTAGTGATATGATGTCTTCACAGACTAAATGCAAAAACAAAATACAATGTGAGCCAGCTCGATTCACTAAACAAGTAACTCTTATGAACCAGTTCTTTTTAGTGAATCAACAACATGCAGCAACATAGTCTGATTCATGAACAAATGACCCTTATCAGCCTGTTCTTTTAAGTGAATCAAAATTATACAGTGCAACCAATGTAGTCTGATTCCTGGAAAAATGACTCTTGTGAGCAAGTCATTTTTAGTGACTCTAAATTGTACATCGTGTCCAGTGTAGTCTGATTCACCTTACGAGCCTGTTCTTTTAAATGAATCAAAATTGTAAGTGTAGTCTGATTCCTGAAATAATGGTTCTATTTACTGAATAAGTGAACTACAATTGTACAGTGCAACCTGTGTAGTCCGAATGACCCTTTTTAGTGAATCAGAAATGCACATCGCAAAAAGTGTATCCTGATTCATGAACAAATTACTCTCTTGAGCTGGTTCTTTTTATTGAGTGAAAAACATGCAGCACAACCAGTATAGTCTGATTCCTGAATTAATTACTCTTGTGAGCTGATTCTTTTAATAATTCAAAAAGCAACTAACCGCTTTAATAGGATTCAGTCTGACAGTCCCTCGTTGAGCGGCTACTGAATCAACATCTGACTCACTAAACTGATTGTTATAATTATTTTCAGTGATGTCCATGTCGAAATGAAGCTTTCAGATTTGCAACGATCTCTAACATAGAATAAATGAAGGGATATTCATACATAGCCTTAGATACAAGAAATGTCATGAATGCAGGCTTTGTGTTGGCTCTGAAATTATAGTGCCATGTTAAAGAGATACTTTGACATGTTTGCCTTTTATTAGGGGTCATCATCTTTTGATTAAAGGTCACGCACTCGCCTCTTTAACAATATCAGCATAGAAAACCCATCTGATCTCTCAAAGGTGGCGAAGCAGCGCTGCTTATTTAGTCCAGTCTGTCACATGTGACAATGATCTCATTGTGCCTGGACCTCAGCTTAATATGGGATTCCCTTCATGGCATGCAGCTCATTTACGAAGGGTTGAAGCAGCCCCCTTGCTTCCCCTGGACACACTTAATGATGCGAGATCTTTTAGGTAGACAAACCCCTCTCTGTTCTGAGTTTCCTTTCCCCTGGACGCACTTAATGATGCGAGATCTTTTAGGTAGAAAAACCCCTCTCTGTTCTGAGTTTCCTCCCCTTCTAGTCTTTCACTGACTATCAGGCCACTGAAAATCATTATGTTGCATTAGGAGGGTGATATTAATGTTGTTATGTTTAAAAATAACAACAGTTAACTATAAAGACCACAATTGCGACAGCAATTTGGAAGATTTTGTAGAGGTAGGGCGAATGTGACTTGCAGATATAAATTGCTTTTCAATAAAAAGACGTGAGGAACTGAATAAATAATTGGTCTAATGCAAGATTTCAAAAATTGTCTGTAAAAATATATTAAGACCTTTTAAATCATTAGCCTCAAATTCCAAAGTTAACAAATGAAAGAGTGTGGAATGTTGTTACAGCTGCATCTGGCTACAGGAATAAGAACGTAAGGAAATCCACATTAGGCTGCAAAACCTTGCGTAATATTATTCTATCAGTATTCCTCTAAAGCTCTTTTAATTTCTTTTACACATAAAGCCAATTTAAACAGTCAGTCTATTTGAAAACTTGTTGAATTTTCTACATTGTACAAGTTAATGTTTTAACAAAATGTTGACATTAACACTCACTACACTAAAACCACTTGTTTAATTATTAACAGTACATAATATCATTTTATATATGAAATTTTATATAGAAATTTGTGTTTAAAGATGAAAGTAATGTACTATATTTCTTTCAATAATATTTAATTGTATATATTTTGTATTTTAATTAAGAAACATTTAATTCTATAAAATACTACAAATTTTAGGAATATATTTTTTCCAGACATAATTACTTTTATTACGTTTTGCATTTGGATATATATTTAGACATTATCAAAGACTACTTCAGTGTAAGACAATTTAGACTTTTCTAATCATCTGATTTGTGTACATATAGCAAGTGCCACAAAAGTCATACCAAAAGTTTCATACCATTGAGATGAAGTAAAAAATTGTACAAATTCAGAACATAAAATGTCACCAGATGGTTAAAAATGTTCTTTATTGGCATCCATAGTTCCATGTAGACTCTTTAACATTCATGGAACATTTCCATTCCACAAAAGGTTCTTAGATTTTTAAAATGTTCTTCACACTAAGAACACAAAGAATTCTTTTCAAAACTGCGTACTCTTTGGAGAACTCACAATGGTTCTTATATGGCATCACTGTGAAAACCCCCATATGGAACCAAGAGTGTATGTTTGGTCCACAGTAAATCAACTAACTTTGAGGTGTTTTTGAATACAAACAAACCTCATGCAGATGTTTTTTTTCTTGCTGCCATGGTTATACTGATTGCAAGCAACATTTAATTCTATAAAATACTACAAATTTTAGGAATATATTTTTTCCAGACATAATTACTTTTATTACGTTTTGCATTTGGATATATATTTAGACATTATCAAAGACTACTTCAGTGTAAGACAATTTAGACTTTTCTAATCATCTGATTTGTGTACATATAGCAAGTGCCACAAAAGTCATACCAAAAGTTTCATACCATTGAGATGAAGTAAAAAATTGTACAAATTCAGAACATAAAATGTCACCAGATGGTTAAAAATGTTCTTTATTGGCATCCATAGTTCCATGTAGACTCTTTAACATTCATGGAACATTTCCATTCCACAAAAGGTTCTTAGATTTTTAAAATGTTCTTCACACTAAGAACACAAAGAATTCTTTTCAAAACTGCGTACTCTTTGGAGAACTCACAATGGTTCTTATATGGCATCACTGTGAAAACCCCCATATGGAACCAAGAGTGTATGTTTGGTCCACAGTAAATCAACTAACTTTGAGGTGTTTTTGAATACAAACAAACCTCATGCAGATGTTTTTTTTCTTGCTGCCATGGTTATACTGATTGCCAGAATCGTCACTCAGCACAAGTGATTACTGTCTTTGTAACATCTGAACCATCAACAACCGTCAGCTTAACACACCTAAAACCAATTGTGTGTTGAGTGGCATGTCCACTCTTTTCACAACTATAGCATGTTTTTCACTTATAGCATCTAGCATCCCTCTCTGTGTCTGTCCACAACATGTTTATTTCTTTTCATCCCCTCACACTGACTCATGAAATAATTGCTGCTCTTATGCATGTAACTATAACAATTGTGCTCTGAGTGTCATAGACTGTTACTTTACAACCAAAACATCTGGTTTGAGGGTTCTAATGCTGTTGTTTGTGCACAGATGGGTCGTTTAAGTCAAATAAAACAAAAACAATGCACAAAAAAACACAATATGAACCTCAAATCGTTTGTTTGGTTCAGTTTGATTATTCTTTGTTCAATCAGGTACCTCACAACACTAGTTCCTTACCTGTTTGCTTTCAGATTGTTTTAAAAATGGGCTATTTCATTGTCTCTGGTGTTTGATGTTAACTGTATGATGCCTATCTCTCAGTTCAGAGTCATGATTCAGTGCCAATGATGAATTCAACAGACAAAACACATCTAGACCCATGCCATGACTTGTGCCAAGAGTCGATCATAGATTAAGTTAAATAAATACTGCAGCCAAAATAAACCTTATCAATCATATTTATCAGTATTTAACTTACAAAACATTAGACATAAGCTAACAATTAGGGACACTTTTAAAAAGAACATGATTTCAGTTCATTTTGTATTTACATGAATCATTTGTTTAGTTTTTCTTTGAGAAGACTGAAAGTTTTAACATTATGATAGAAAAAGAGGAATTTCAGGTGTCATAACCAAACTAATCAGCATTTGTGATTTTTAATTGAGAAATCTAATACTTGTTTTTATAAGTTTTATAAGTTTTGTGTTAGTGAGTCCAGCTTGATGAAAATGTCATTATCATCACATGTCACTATCATCACATGGAATATTAAAAACCCACACTATCCCATATGCCGTATGTGTAGAAATATATTACCATATAAATCATATAGATTGAAAGATATTGATCTTCCAATATTTTAACTAAATATCCCTAATTAAAGATTTACCCAGTTTGTATATAGTCAGAGACACCGTGCGCTTATTTCGAGTTACTAAAAGAACAGCTTTCTACTAAATAGCCTAAGTTTTATTTTAAGGACTATTTTGTGTAAAACGGGAAAAAGTCTCACCATTGCTGAAACGATGTCTGTCATCTTGAATGGCAGCTCCAAAGACACTTATACTGAAGGTGCGTATAGCGCTCTTCCGCAAATATCCTGCGTGCTTCCAAACGACAGAAAGAAAAGAAGATCAAGCCTATTCAATATTTCCCTTTCGTTGTAAACTTCAAAAGCTCCGCCGAACGTTATTGATAAAACTGAAAACAAGGACTCTGTTACAAATAATTATTTTTCAAAGAAATTAAGCAAGTCCCGTGGCTCTTTGGTGACTTCAATGCGCTGTCCTGTCGCTCTTGGCCAGCGGCGACTCCGCTGTGCTGTGGAATGCGCAACAGCTGGAACTAGACCGTGCGCTGAAGTGCGCATGCGCACTGGAGCTAGCCGCGCGTGCAGTTCAGCCAGCATTGACAGCTCACTGGTTCTTGTGACATACATGGGTCAAAACATTCACCCGCCTTTAGTTTTTAAAAGCAACAGTTTGAAATTAACCAGAAATATTGATAGAATGTTACACAATATTTCATCTTCACTTTATTTGATCAAAATGTTGACATTAACATAGGTATAGCCTAGAAGTACATAAAACGTGTGTATATATATATATATATATATTTATTTAATTAATTAATTATATATTTCTAGGTTTATTTGTTATGTGTCATTTTTATGGCTTATGTCATATTTTCTGCTTTGCTGTGAGCAAAGCATGCATTAATTTATCACTTATTCCTTATTTATTTCTTTTAGTCTCTTGCAGTGTCGTTCCTCACCTTCATCTTTATTCTGCATCAAGGGAATTGTGAGTATATTATTGTTTAATAGTTTGTATAATATGAATGTATAATGCAATTCTTCCATCTTTATTTGACCCTCTATCTCTAGCACTCTCTATTCTAATTCTATTCTTTAAAAAAAACTTGCCCCTTTTAGACTTGCACTCTATTCATTTACTAACTGCTTGTTTTCTTTAAAAAAAACACTAACTTTTTTTGCAAGTTTACTTGGCCAATTCTTGAATTTTGATTTTTGAATATATCAAATACCAAAAAGAGAATTTCCTCCTCTCACTGATTAAGCTGTCAACTAAAAATATACACAGTGAAACATTTGTTTATTTAACATACACAGTCTACAACGTGTGTCATAAATTCACATCCACCGCCGTTCACACCCAACATCCAGTTTGTGATTTGAGGTCAAGTGTGGCTGAAATCTTTTGGTAAACAGGATGCCCCAGCGCACGCTCCTCCAGTTTTCTTTATCTCCGAAACAAGACGAATGCCATTTACCAAATAAATAATTCAATAGTGTAACTGATGCTGTTATTTCTAAAAAAAAAAAAAAAAGAGCTTGGGATCACCTGCGCTGTGCATGTATGTTTGCCTAAAATGCCATCAAAATGCGTCATTACTTTTTATAGTTCCTAAATGAGCTGGAAAAACAGAGGGAATGGAGAGCTGGATGAACTTTGGTCAGTTCACAGATGGCCTGTGTTCCCCATACAGCCTCCCTTCACCCTGGAGACCAGGGGAACCCAGCAGAACCCTCAAACAAAGAGACAGAAGCTACGAGCGTTAAGCCAGTTACAAAAAACACTGGAAGAAGTCCATGGAAGTCCACTGTACCCACAAGGCCACAGCGGCGTATAATTACACTGCAGTTAGTGTCCCTTTATATAAGTAGCATTGCTGCCGACATTAAAAAAAAACACAACCCCTGACATTCTTTCAGGACCTGGAATGAAATAAATAGTGGGAGTGAACAAAAGGAGAGGCGGGAGTGTGAAAGAAAGGATGGAGAGAAGGAATTTTGTTTGTTAAGGTCTTATAAAGACCACTGGTGCACACTTTCATGGAAAGAACAAAGAATGTGATAGTTTCAAAATGCAGCTGGCCAGGTCTCTATGTCTTGAGCTTCTCAAAAATTTGGCAAGATGTTTTTTAAGGCTTGGTGTTACATGTCAAATCACTGATATAAAGTCCAAACGTCTGACCACTAAAATTCCACTAATTTTTGGAACTGATTGATCATAGGCCTCATTGATCTGAACTGACGCACCTTCTGAGCCAAAATTATCCACAAATAATGCTTTTTTCACTCCTAAACTGAGGTGCATACGCTCAGATCAATGAGGCCTGTGATCAACCCATTCCAAAAAGAAATATAAATCCTGTACAATTTGAAAGAAAACAAGTTGACTAAAAGATTGAATCCAAGATTTGGTGATAATATAGCATAATGAGAGATTTACAAGCAATCGTTTTTGACCAGAACACCAAATAAAGCACTGCACAAGGGTTACACATGGGCAGGATTTTCAGGATTTTGGAACCTTTAAAACACAGTAACATGATTATGAAAAATTAATAAGAATGATTTAATATTTTGCATTATTTCTAGGTCACCAATCAAATTAGCAAATGTATGACATCATGCATGTGACTCCTTTGTACAGACAGTCAGATGTTCTTGCTTCTGTTGAAGCTCATTAGATTATCTCAAATCAAGCTGGAGAACATGATCATCAGATTTTTCAGAAATGTATGGGTTTCAGAGACTTTCAATGTAACTTTTCACTCACATTGCTATGCTTATAATTTATAATGAAATAAAAAAATAAATGAGAAAAATGCAGTGGAATGCGCAACAGCTGGAACTAGACCGTGCGCTGAAGTGCGCATGCGCACTGGAGCTAGCCGCGCGTGCAGTTCAGCCAGCATTGACAGCTCACTGGTTCTTGTGACATACATGGGTCAAAACATTCACCCGCCTTTAGTTTTTAAAAGCAACAGTTTGAAATTAACCAGAAATATTGATAGAATGTTACACAATATTTCATCTTCACTTTATTTGATCAAAATGTTGACATTAACATAGGTATAGCCTAGAAGTACATAAAACGTGTGTATATATATATATATATATATTTATTTAATTAATTAATTATATATTTCTAGGTTTATTTGTTATGTGTCATTTTTATGGCTTATGTCATATTTTCTGCTTTGCTGTGAGCAAAGCATGCATTAATTTATCACTTATTCCTTATTTATTTCTTTTAGTCTCTTGCAGTGTCGTTCCTCACCTTCATCTTTATTCTGCATCAAGGGAATTGTGAGTATATTATTGTTTAATAGTTTGTATAATATGAATGTATAATGCAATTCTTCCATCTTTATTTGACCCTCTATCTCTAGCACTCTCTATTCTAATTCTATTCTTTAAAAAAAACTTGCCCCTTTTAGACTTGCACTCTATTCATTTACTAACTGCTTGTTTTCTTTAAAAAAAACACTAACTTTTTTTGCAAGTTTACTTGGCCAATTCTTGAATTTTGATTTTTGAATATATCAAATACCAAAAAGAGAATTTCCTCCTCTCACTGATTAAGCTGTCAACTAAAAATATACACAGTGAAACATTTGTTTATTTAACATACACAGTCTACAACGTGTGTCATAAATTCACATCCACCGCCGTTCACACCCAACATCCAGTTTGTGATTTGAGGTCAAGTGTGGCTGAAATCTTTTGGTAAACAGGATGCCCCAGCGCACGCTCCTCCAGTTTTCTTTATCTCCGAAACAAGACGAATGCCATTTACCAAATAAATAATTCAATAGTGTAACTGATGCTGTTATTTCTAAAAAAAAAAAAAAAAGAGCTTGGGATCACCTGCGCTGTGCATGTATGTTTGCCTAAAATGCCATCAAAATGCGTCATTACTTTTTATAGTTCCTAAATGAGCTGGAAAAACAGAGGGAATGGAGAGCTGGATGAACTTTGGTCAGTTCACAGATGGCCTGTGTTCCCCATACAGCCTCCCTTCACCCTGGAGACCAGGGGAACCCAGCAGAACCCTCAAACAAAGAGACAGAAGCTACGAGCGTTAAGCCAGTTACAAAAAACACTGGAAGAAGTCCATGGAAGTCCACTGTACCCACAAGGCCACAGCGGCGTATAATTACACTGCAGTTAGTGTCCCTTTATATAAGTAGCATTGCTGCCGACATTAAAAAAAAACACAACCCCTGACATTCTTTCAGGACCTGGAATGAAATAAATAGTGGGAGTGAACAAAAGGAGAGGCGGGAGTGTGAAAGAAAGGATGGAGAGAAGGAATTTTGTTTGTTAAGGTCTTATAAAGACCACTGGTGCACACTTTCATGGAAAGAACAAAGAATGTGATAGTTTCAAAATGCAGCTGGCCAGGTCTCTATGTCTTGAGCTTCTCAAAAATTTGGCAAGATGTTTTTTAAGGCTTGGTGTTACATGTCAAATCACTGATATAAAGTCCAAACGTCTGACCACTAAAATTCCACTAATTTTTGGAACTGATTGATCATAGGCCTCATTGATCTGAACTGACGCACCTTCTGAGCCAAAATTATCCACAAATAATGCTTTTTTCACTCCTAAACTGAGGTGCATACGCTCAGATCAATGAGGCCTGTGATCAACCCATTCCAAAAAGAAATATAAATCCTGTACAATTTGAAAGAAAACAAGTTGACTAAAAGATTGAATCCAAGATTTGGTGATAATATAGCATAATGAGAGATTTACAAGCAATCGTTTTTGACCAGAACACCAAATAAAGCACTGCACAAGGGTTACACATGGGCAGGATTTTCAGGATTTTGGAACCTTTAAAACACAGTAACATGATTATGAAAAATTAATAAGAATGATTTAATATTTTGCATTATTTCTAGGTCACCAATCAAATTAGCAAATGTATGACATCATGCATGTGACTCCTTTGTACAGACAGTCAGATGTTCTTGCTTCTGTTGAAGCTCATTAGATTATCTCAAATCAAGCTGGAGAACATGATCATCAGATTTTTCAGAAATGTATGGGTTTCAGAGACTTTCAATGTAACTTTTCACTCACATTGCTATGCTTATAATTTATAATGAAATAAAAAAATAAATGAGAAAAATGCAAATGCATAGAGCGTTTGCAGTATACTTTTGGACCCTACGATGTCTTCTGATTCAAAATTTGGCTGCATTTTTCATTTGAAATTCACGATCAATATCCAAACTGAAAAACTGAAGGGGAAACATTCCCTTTACGATAACGGCGGTGAACAAAAACTGTGATTTTAAAGCCAAAGAGAAAGAGAGCAGCTGTGCTGATTAGATCTGTCTCTATTTTCTTTCTCTCTTCCTAAATACCTTCATGCTTTGAGCACGTAATTGTTTCTTTATTGGATTCAAATGCTCTGTGTGGACTCGTTCACATGCTCCTGATCATTATCTGATGGCTTTCCCATCCCAGAGACCACAGAAAACACTCACTGGAATGTGGACATGGTCACAGGGAATTGCAGGTGTGGAAGATCTTGCGCTCTGAAGGGCCCTTGATGTTCAGACACTCGCATTGTTTCTGTGAATACTGGTAAGAACATTTTTTTTTTAAATACTGAAGAGCAATAAAGTAAGCTGAGATTTAGAGAAAAAAAATATTTGATTACACTTGATTCTGTTTTTTTTTTAAGAAATTTAAGTACTTCATTTAAAGGGAGGTAAATCTCTCAAAGCCTTTCATGTTTGTGTCATGCAGTGTTGTTACTGTTAACTAAAACTATTAAAATAGTTTTCTGTAATATAAATAAAACTGAAATAAAAAAAAAAAATATTACATTAAAAAATAAAACAAATATAAATATTAGACAAAATTAGAAATGTTCTAAGGCTAAAACTAAAACCAAAATAAATATATAAATATTAAACTATAAATAAATAATAAATATAAATAAATATAAAAAACAAAAACTAATTAATAAATAATATTAAAGTACCACTGAAAAATCAAAAATAAATTTAAAAGGCCACAATGTATAATTTAATTTTTAAATTTAATTTTTGTATGAATACAAATTGAAAGAATGTATTTACTTGTCAAAAAACACCCCAGAGACATTTTTTTTAATTAAATTATAAAATAGTATCCACCATGGTAGAATTTATTATTTTGACAAATTCTAAGAAAATCGAGGCGATGGAAAATAGAAAAACTGTTTAGTGTTGTATTGCACCAGCTGTCAAAATAAGGTTCCTGCCATGACCGAGACCCACATCTTCCAAACACAAATAAAGACCAGAAACAGTTGATCACATCAGGTATACATATGAGCCATTGCTAAACATTTTTAATGTGCTGAGATATTATATAAAATATGGGAAACTTTCTTTTTCATGATGCAACGAAAAACTCAATGAACTTTATTTTTCAAGACGTAAGAAAAAAATCAATGACCCTGTTTGTTCTTGCTCTGATATTGTGATAAAGAATAAACATTTAACAATTCTTAAAATATGTTCTAAAATATTATAATTAATCATGAATAATTACAATAGTTTGCTTCAATACATGAAGTGTAGGTGAACAACTGTTGTTGAAAAGAATAAAAACAACATTTGAGTTTCAGTGAACATGGGTATCAGATTGATGGCACCTAAAGTTCTGTTGAATTAAATATAAAAAAATGGTCATAGGTATCCGTCACCTGCTGTGACCCCCATGTGATTCCAGGTCCTTATGGTCAGCACACTTTCAGTCTTCATGGTGGTCACTGAAAAGGTCATGTGCCTGGCCGATCCTGAATGAGGAGGTTATTTAATTTAATGACAGTGTTTGCGAAGTCCACAAGTTCTACAAAGTCTGAAGTGATGATATTGACCCCATCTACTCCTGGCTTTTGTGCCTCCACCCACGTCATTATGGTTGGAAGGTTCCTGTGAGAGAAACAACAGAAGCACATGTAAGAATAGACATGTAGGATGCAAAATTCAAATAAATTATGTTCTTTTTCTTTCTATTCATCATAATTCTATTTCAGGTCAGCCGAGTCAGCTCTGACTAGAAATAAACTTCCCAAGCCCCACAGTGATCTACAACAGCAGCCCGGACAAAACCAGGAAATGGGAAGCTCAGACTGTGTTTATCCCAGAATAATAAACAATCCAACTTCCACACTCAGGCAGAATTAAACAGCTTCCTCCGAGACGGCTGTCTCACTAGGATGTCCGCTAAGACACAGCACAAGGCTCCATACTTCTGTGTCGGTCAGTATGTGCCACTATGTCTTATTAAATTCAGACAGTCTTAACTTCAAAGGCTATACTCAAAAGAGCATACAATATATAGTTAGGAGACTATATGTACTGTACACAATATGCAAATGTTCTGTATGCATAGATCAAAAGCCAGTAGTGTATTTCAATAGGCCTGGGAATTTTTAAGAGGGGCCCCTTCAACCGGGCCCAATGAGTAGGCTGGGATCTTAGTGGACCCCTGCATTTGTCCTCAAGAAAAGTTTCCTCAGACCCCACTTACCAAATTTGCTATGTTGTTGGGCCTGCCACCTAGTGGATGATTTTAAAATTATTCCAACACAAGCTCTGTAAGGGATATATACAGTGTATATATACAGGACAGGTTCATCTCAAAAAATTTGAATATCGTGAAAAAGTACATTTTTTGTAACTTATTTCAAAAAGTGAAACTTTCATATATTCAAGATTCATTGCATGTAAAGTAAAACATTTCAAAGTTTTTTTTGTTTAATTTTGATAATTAGAGCTTACAGCTCATGAAAGTCAAAAATGTTCAAAATATTAGAATATTTACATTTGAGTTTCATTAAATGACCATCCCTACAGTATAAATTCCGGGTATCTCTTGTCCTTTGAAACCACAATAATGGGGAAGACTGCTGACTTGGCAATGGTCCAGAAGACAATCATTGACACCCTCCACAAAGAGGGTAAGTCACAGAAGGTCGTTACTGAAAGGGGTGGCTGTTCACAGAGTGCTGTATCAAAGCATATTAAATGCAAAGTTGACTGAAAGGAAGAAATTAGGTTTTCTGCTTTAATTTTATTGAAAGTTTTTTTTTGTTGTAATTTTGGGTTCGTGTCATTTTTATTAGTTTTTTAAATATTGTTTTACATTTTAATTTATTTGAGGTATCAAAATGTTTTATGGTTTTAGTTTTTAGTTAATTATAATAACTGATCAGTGTTGTTTTAATCACCAATATGCTGTTATGGTTTTTGTTAATATTTTGAATTAGATTTTATTTTAATATTTTATTTATTTAGTTATAGTTATTTTAGTACTTCAGCTTAAACTAAAAAAAATGATAAGCTAAAATAAGTTTTATAGGCTACATTTTATAGTAATTCATTTATAGGAGTTTATAATATATATAGATAGAGAGAGAGAGACAGAGAGAGGACAGCAGCCAAACAAAACAAAACAAACAAAAACAGCTTCCTTTACTTAAATACTCAGTTCTCCACCAGGTAGTTTCTTAGCCCCTGTACCAGGCCCCTGGCGATGGTCTTGACACGTGGAGTTAAAATGGCTTGAGAGACATGAAAGCTGCCGTATTGGGCTCGAAGAAAAGAAAGTCATACAAATTTACAACTAAATTGTGAATGAGTTTTCATTTTACGATAAACTGTTGCTTTAAGGAGAGGTGTGCTATTGCTCGACAATAAAAATGGACCAAAAAAATTACTCCTAGATAAGCACGTGAGACTTGTTTAGGAACAAGAATTAGACTTGGTTGGTAGATGTTGGGTTCTAGAAAGTAAGCATACAGTATAGTAACCATTCAAAATAATCTAGAAACCACTTTACAATGTGGTAAAACCATTCAACTTAGCAACCACATAGTAACCACCCACAACAGCCAAAAAAGCATTTCTCAACAGTTTTGACTAACAATATTCAAAGGCCCCATGACTTTTCCATTTTTTGTGATTTACTAATAACCATTTATATTTTCTTATATTTTCAAAATTAAAAAATCTATTTGAACCTCAAAATACTCTGAAAAATGACTGGATAAAGTGACACATAAATGACACATTTATGGACTTGGTTCACCACCTTTTCAGTTATTAATCTGAACACCATGTTGATTTGCATGTCATCTTAATCAGTTATGTCCACAAAGACTAACATGAGAATCTGTTAAACGGAAGGTGTTCACAAATAGAGTGCTCAAATGGGATGTTGGTGTCCAGTTTTTGCCATTTGTACACTTGTCTGTCTCTATCGGAGTGGAGGCGAGACATTAATCCTATGGTGATTAGGGTCAGTACACAGCAGGAATAGCTGAACTCTGGTGCAACACACCACAGACACACAAAGAGTCGTCAGCACTAATTCAGCCAGGGTTATTATAGTTAACAAACTAAAAGTGAAACTAAAACTAAAACCAAAAAAGAATTTCCATTACTTGAAATAAAAGTTAACTGAAATAAAATATAAAAGCACATCTATTTCAGCTAGTTGCCAGTGTGACATTTCTCATTTTAATTTAGTTTGACTTGATGTACTAAAATAACTAAAACTATAACTGAATACTGTAAAATTAATAAAACTATATAAACAAACAAAAAAGATTATAAAAACAGAACAAAATTACTAAAACTGTAACAATAATGTGAAGTGTAAAATGAAACAAAAAATATTTTATGATAAAAACTTATTTAAAATATTAACAAAAGCAATAATAGTATCTCAATGATACTAAAATAACACTGGTGTCACAATTGCTACTGTGTAGGAGCGCGGAGCGCGGAACGAGGAGACAAGGAGTAAACTTTCAACGAACAGACTTTAATTGACATCAAGGGAACCAGGAACACACACGTAGCGGGGAAAGACGACATTCAATACCGCACACTAGACTCAGAACAGGAAACACTTTAAATACACATGACACGACGAGGGGATGACGAAAAACACCTGGGAGCAATAACATAATTGCACATGAGGGAAAACTGGGTCATGGAAAGCATGTGGGGGAGGAAAACACAAGACACGGAACACAGGACTGACAACTGGACACAATAAATTGGTAACAAAACAATCATAACTTCAAGTTTGGTATTACAGTAAAAAGTAAACACACACAAAAAAATCAAATTATTTCCATATCTCATTTATAGTGCTAATGCAGATACAGATCAGATACAGACATTTCTTTGACAACAAACTATTAATAAAAATATATATTTTTTAATTGATATCAAAGGAATCTAGCCAGAAACAGCTTTGCATGTGCAGTATGAGTTTGTGTATTGATGCTGTGAGACAGAACTAGCATTTGTATTGGTAACGGGAAGAACGTTATGTTTTCCAGTTTTTGACAGCTGTTTTTAAATTAGTTTCAGTATGACTGATCACCTAATCGCTATGACGAAGGCTTGGATCTGTTTTAAAGTGTTAAAAAGTCAACCTCTCATAATGAGTGTCTTTTTTCCTCCATCTAAAGGGCACTAACTGTTATCTCAAGTGCTCACAGAGGTACTTTAGTTGTTTATTTAGATATTATGCAGATTAACCACTGACCTAAAACCATCTGTCCACCAACACTTTCCATTGATATTTGCGGCTTTTTCTTCTCGTCAAAAAACATTTCAGATTTTCTTCTTTACGTAAAGCCATTATTACTATCATCAGATTGTGTGGTGACATCCAGAGCTCACCTGGTACCTGTTCTCCCACAGATAATTCAGAGTGATGTCCTCCACCACGTCAATCTTGCAGAGCTTGTGACCAAACACGTCCTTCAGCATCTTGATTAGGTAATGATGATGCTCCTCGCTCATTGCGTAATGATGGTTAAAGTCTAAAAAAACAACC
Source organism: Sinocyclocheilus rhinocerous (assembly GCF_001515625.1). NCBI lineage: Eukaryota > Metazoa > Chordata > Actinopteri > Cypriniformes > Cyprinidae > Sinocyclocheilus > Sinocyclocheilus rhinocerous. The sequence continues at coordinate 2,141,731 of NW_015645059.1, forward strand.
TCTTTCTTGTGTAGGTTCAAAAAATTGTTAATGTCATTAAGGCCATCACGTACTTTGTGTCCAAACAGCCCGTGTATAAAGTATATCTCGTGGCCTGGTTCTCCTGGTTTGGAGGAAACACACAGGTCAAAATAGCGTATTCCTCCCTTGAGCTGTTCCCTGAAGGTGAGGTTCTGGGTCATGGACCACTTCTTCATCACCTTCTTGGCCAGGAAGCGGAATATCGCAGCCAGGTGCTTCACATACGTTTTCTGGTCTGGACCGACTGGAGCTTGCTCATCCACCCAGAAGCTGAAGGAATCATGAGAACCTAGCACAAGCATAAAGGCAGCTTCAAGACAAAGAACTCAGGACAGTTCTATAGTTCTAGCCATTATGTCATGACTCTACAAGTTGTTTATTAGATTATTAACAATATTAAAGATTTATTAGAAATATCCAGCTTTCAATAATTAATTGGTTTCTATACAAAATCATAGGAACAGGTTTGATAATTTAAGACTGTCCTCTAATGAAAGCCTAAAAAAAAACAAGACAAATTGTCAAAAAGGATATAGAATTATCATCCTGAAAGGATTATGATGTCATCATTGTCGTATTTTTTTTAACATTTTTTTTAATAATAGTTGGATTTTAAGTCTAAAAATTAAGATGTATATATTAATATTAATAAAATATGTATGATATATTTAGTGCTATATAATATTTATAAATATATAAAAAAGTATAGAAATAATATAACATCTAGAAATATATAATCTGTAATATAAATGAAATAAGTATAAATTAATATTTATATATAAATTTCACATTTGCATATTTGTATATATATATATATAGTATTTATATAGCTATATATTTAATTTAAATGAACAATTTATTAATTAATATTAAATAGATACTACTACTACTACTAACAACAACAATTAATAATGAATAATCAAAATATGAATATATTGTTAATACAGCAAGAAAATGGAAACAGGGCTAGTGACAGGCCACCCCCAAAAAAAGAAAACAATGAGAAATAAACTCTGTGCTGTCTTTGCAGTGTAACAAATAATTGCATTATAATTAAATAGCTATAAATGGAAAATAATACCTTGTTTTACTTTTACCCACACTTCAATATTTAATTTAATTTCAGTTAAATGTCAAAAAGGAAAAGACGTTCTCTCACCAGGAACCGCCAGGTGCTTGAGGGGCATGGATGTGAGGGCAGGGCACAGGGAGCCCATCCAGTCGGCGTTGGAAGTGTTTCCTGTGGGTCGCGTCTTCATTTCCTCTAAGCTTTTCAGCTCTAAAATTCACAATGCCAATTCAACACAGATCCAGGCCAAGGCAATCCAGCAATGCTCGTTATCCCCTGCGAAATCATTACGGTCAATCAGGTCATCAACTCGCGATTTGAATCAAGATAACAAAGATTTAGTCATTATAACGTCACTGGATGTGTAAGGCTGACTGCAGATGGAGAGCGAGCTCTTCTACAAAGTAATCTTCTTAAATCCAAATTACAATCCTTATCCTCCTCCCCGCTTCCCTGCTGGAGTTTAAACGTCTTGGTCAGGGCTGATTATCCCCGCCCTCTCCTCCATTAGACAGGTAACAGATGGGACACTTCACCTTCAGTACTGCAAGTGGATATTATCATGTTTGAAGAGCATGGCGGTCTAGACATTCACTTTTGACTTATTGACCACACCAATGAGTGTGATCAGTGGATAAATTTCAGCAGTTGCAGCAGTGAATAGGCTAATTAAAATAGTTGAACATTAATGTGCTATAAAGAAAAGCTTTAATTAAATCCTGTCTTCAGCATATTTTGGTTTTTGGCACTGCAGAGTGCACCCAACATAATGGTTTTGATTCTCAATGACTCAAATCTTTTGAATAATTGAAATCACTAAAAAGATTCATTATGTCGGAAGGAGGCAACAAGTGATTGCGTCATTGAATCATTCACTTAACTGATTCATCTCTGAGTTGACTGAAACAATGCAAGAATTTGATAATGGCCATGACACAAATCGTACCCTAAATCCTCGCGGTTTTCCTCTGAGTCTGCACTTTCGTGACGTAATGCCACTTTGACTGTCGGGTAGAAGTCTGCTGCTTGGCAGAAGTCGTATCGAGTGCCCATAGTGGCCGCAAAGGGGACACTCACGAGCTCCCTTCTGAACGCTAAAATGACGAATGGGACACCCTACGGCAGGGCTGGGCAACTTCGGTCCTGGGGGGCCACTGTCCTGCAGAGTTTAGCTCCAACCCTAATCAAACACACCTGCCCTCCGAAGTTGGCCAGCCCTGCCCTACGATCTCGTGGACTTAACGGACACGTGCACACAGCGGCCATCCCTTACGAAAATTATTTTTATTGTAGTAAAAATGTAGTAACCATGTTTTTTTTTTGGCATATTGATTACCATTTGTATAACTACAGTTTTACTACAAATGGTTAATGGTTAGTGTAGCAAAACCATGGTTAATTTTCGTAAGGGACTGTAAGTCTGTAAGACCGCAAGTGCACATTAAATTCCATTTAGGACAGGGCCATAGGCCTACGACTGAGAGACTCCAAAGTGTGCATCATAAACGTTTTCATCATTTTTCAGCAAATTTATCTTTTTCCCTTCAATTTTCACTCATCCTTCAACTTGAACTGGAATTCATTAAGGTAGGCTACAGTAAAAAAGATTAAGAGAAAAACATTTATAACCAAAGCGGTCACAAGAACGGTTCGTTCACTTAAAGGGGTCATATGATGCGATTTAAATTTTTCCTTTCTCTTTGGAGTGTTACAAGCTCTTGGTGCATAAAGGAGATCTGTAAAGTTGCAAAGACTAAAGTCTCAAATCCAAAGAGAAAAAATTTAGTTGACACAAAAAAGTATATATTGCACAGAATAAGCATATACTCGTAAAATCCTTTAGGAGATCTCAATTGCAGTCAGTTTCGTTCCTTTGCCAGATCTCAATGAGCATATTTACATGCACGTTCTTAAGCAGATTATGCTTAATAAACCGAAAACGCACTCGGTCATGTAGACGCGGTAACCCGTTTTCTTTTATCGGAGTAAGGTCATAAACGGCGTAAGCATAAACCGAATTGATGGAAGGTTTGCGAAGAAATTTCATGCTCCCTTGTAAAAGTATTTTTTAGTATTTTTAAAATACAAAAATACAGTAGTTTATTTTATGTGGCTGCTGTATTTTGTAGTTTATTTTTATACACTTAAAATGAAGGTATTTGGTATTTTATTTTAAAATACATTTTGATGTATCTTTGCCCAACCCTGGGCGTAACATTTCCGTCACACGCTTGAGGTATACGGGACTGAAACTTGATTTGAATGTTAGTAAATGTCTGAAAGCTCATTAGGAGAATGTTTCAAGTGAACATTTTAAATAGGCACCCGACTATTTTTTAAGCAAAGATAAAATAGAAAATAGATTTAATTTAAGATAAAATAGATTTCATTTTAGTTGAATTAAAAGAGTAGTACGCAGAGCTTCAGTCGAGATCTTATGGTTAGGCTACTTGTTGATTTTGACATGTTTACACTTCCTTGACCACTAGCCTACTAGCAAGCAAACGCACACATGCAAACCGACTTCCTGTGTGACATTAGAAGGTTTGCGTGTGCAGTATTTTTATAGCCTCACATGGAAATATGCTCAGACTTCTCAGACTATCTCGCTGTGTATCATAATTTCTGAGCGTGGGCATGAAGGAAGATTCCCTCCACTAAGTTAATTGTGGACTTGAGACGTGACATTTTAGTATCCTTTGAGCAAACAGCAGTGACTTGCGCTGATTATTACAAGTGTCTCCGTGGAAGCAACAGCCTGGAAGGTTTCCACAAAGTTCTGCCTCACATGATACCAGGTACAAGTTAAACAAATGCGCAACATGTTTTCAGACATTCAGTCCTTACCTTTATACAATGCACACCAATTGTATCTTTGAAGACCACACTGTAGCAGCCATCCACCTTACCATACCCTGCTTACGGTCAGATTATCTGCTCTGTCTTTCGTATATACCTGGTGTACTTACCTGCTCACTAGTTCTCCATCGTGCTTTTTGTGGTGTAGTTCCTTTATATCCTGCTGCAAATAAACACTGCTTTGGGTCATGTCATGATTTTAATGCCCTTTTCTGTCATTTCAAGGTCCCCACTGTGCTGCACGTCCCTATCAGGTTTACCTGATTAGTGGAATCGCTCGTTGGAACTCGGACCGCAGTTCTGAAGCTGTGTTTGGTGGCAAAGGGAGAAATCTCAGATCCTACTCTGCGCCTCTGATTGAGCGCCTCAACACCCGCTGCCAGCAGCTGTTTGGAGAAACTGTGGAGGAGAATTTCCGCGCCCCTGCTGCTGTGACATCAAATGAGCTGCTTGGTTTGGAGTACCTCTTCAGCCAAAGCACAGGTGAATCTGGTGCCTTCTCCCTCAGTGACCTCTCAAAGGACGGACCCAGTCCAGAGGAGGAGTAACATTTCCGTCACACGCTTGAGGTATACGGGACTGAAACTTGATTTGAATGTTAGTAAATGTCTGAAAGCTCATTAGGAGAATGTTTCAAGTGAACATTTTAAATAGGCACCCGACTATTTTTTAAGCAAAGATAAAATAGAAAATAGATTTAATTTAAGATAAAATAGATTTCATTTTAGTTGAATTAAAAGAGTAGTACGCAGAGCTTCAGTCGAGATCTTATGGTTAGGCTACTTGTTGATTTTGACATGTTTACACTTCCTTGACCACTAGCCTACTAGCAAGCAAACGCACACATGCAAACCGACTTCCTGTGTGACATTAGAAGGTTTGCGTGTGCAGTATTTTTATAGCCTCACATGGAAATATGCTCAGACTTCTCAGACTATCTCGCTGTGTATCATAATTTCTGAGCGTGGGCATGAAGGAAGATTCCCTCCACTAAGTTAATTGTGGACTTGAGACGTGACATTTTAGTATCCTTTGAGCAAACAGCAGTGACTTGCGCTGACACATCTCTCCTCACACGTGCGATGTGAAACATGGATCATCCTGCATATCATGGGCCGATAAGCAAACAGAGATGTGAGGAGCTGCTCGGCAACAAAGGACGGGATGGAACATACCTCATTCGGGACAGTGAGACCATTCAGGGAGCTCTCTGCCTCTGTGTGTAGTGAGTATTGTTTTCCTATTCACATTGGTAGTATATATATATTTTAAGAAACTGATGACTTTATCAAGGAATCATTTTGGAATAATGCGTTCTTTATGGTGTAATCTCCCACTTCATCTAATTTCCTTGCCACCAACCGATACAAGATAGATAGGTCGTTAGTATTCACTTAAATGAATGAATGAATTAAGACTAAAGGATGGATCAAACTGATTTTCTGCTTTATTAGTTTAGTAGCTACTACCATAAGAAAAAAGTATTGACAGCTGATAGTGTTGAGAAAAAGAACTATATTTTGCATATCACACGTATTAAATGCAATAGCTAGCCTATTTGTCTTGCTGGCTATTAGGAACTACGTAAATAAATATAAACTCAGTTCACAGCAGGTCAGACATGGAAAGCAGCTCTTTAGAATGAAGGCTGACATTGATATTGATTAGTATTTAAATGTTTTAATATCTGACAGTGTTGAAAACAGCCAGGACTCTTATAAAACCTTATAAACTGACGTAGTTTTAGCAGTAGTGAGTGATAATAAAATGTAAATATTGTTTATGTATAAAATAAGAATAAAATCAAATGGTTCAGTTTAGGGATGCACCGAAATGAAAATTCTTGGCCGAAGCCGAACAAAATGAAACACTGGGCCGAATACCGAACTAGCAGACATACCGATTCTAGCAGATATACCAATAAAACACAACTTAACTTAAAATTAATATGTTAGTAAAATTATATTTTTTTGGCCATTTTTTTAGACCCCCTTCTTGAATCAGGCATGTATTTTTGCCTTACAAATAAATGTAGCCTTGCTGAGCAGAAGAGACTTTTTTTAAAACATTAGAAAATATTATAAGCGCAGATTTCCCTCGCGCTTTGGACTTTGAACCCTTCCGCCCGCGAGTTCGTGCACCGCTGTTTGAACACATGCAATTCCTGCGTGTAGTAGAAAACATAACATTCTGCAGTTTATTGAATTGTTTAAGGGCATTTCGCGATTTTAATCATCATACAGTAACCAGCAACTTCCTCTTCTCATCGAAGACATGCGATGCAGTACTAAACAGTCTCTCGCTGTCGGTGCTTGTAATGTTTTTTACGTCTTTCTCGGACAGCCGTTTCCACACTGCCGTCATGTTTGCTGCATGCATTAGCGCGCACCTCTATTTGATCGCGTCACGTCATTGTTAGGTACAATTTATTCGGTCTTTTCGCTTATTCGAAAAGATTAATAATTTCGGTTGCCGAACATTCGGTGCATCCCTAGTTCAGTTATATTAAGAACATTATACTAATCACCCTTAATTACACTCAAAGTGGCATGTTACTTTAAAAACCAAAGGCAGGTTAATTATTGGAATATATTTTGTTTCTATATCTTAAAAAAACAGTGAATTGTACATATTTGAATATTTGTTTTAGAATATTTTATAATGAGAATATTTATGGAAAATTAAGCAGTGAATGTGTAATTTGTAATTCTTACCTTAAAGTGAATTTTTCATGCCAGTAGTTTTTCTAAATTGGTCCTGTTTTTAGCCCTGATGTTATGTTGCGGTTCAATTTTACCCATTTAAATTTTTTTAGTTGTTGGTAATGCTTTGAAACCAGTGATGTTTTCCTTGAAATTTTTGGATTTTTTTTGTCATTTAGGTTCATGAAAATGTCTGCACTCAGACATGTTTTAGAATGTGCATGTATTTAAAAAGTATAAAGAATTTTGTTATGTCAGTTTCTCAACTACCCTCTTAAGGGTATTTACATTTGGCAGACACTTTTATCCAAGGAAATTGACACGGCATTGAAGTCATATATTTTATCTGTTCATGTACAGTATGTTGTGTATGCCATGCTCTACCGTTTGATCTTCAGGACAACATACGGAAGTGCTTTTCCACACCACTTCTGTTTAAAATCACTTTTTTTTTTTTTGTGAAATTTGATAAGAGTTAATATTTAAGATTGCTGTTTTTACAAGATATTTTGTTTGTGTTTCATTATGGTGAAGCCATTTAGGATCAGAAACACAATAGATATAACTGCAGTACAAGATTATGAGATGCATTATTTGAATGCTTGGCCAAAGAGATGTGTCTTTAATCTAGATTTAAACAGAGAGAGTGTGTCTGAACCCCGAAAGTTATCAGGAAGGCTATTCCAGAGTTTGGGAGGCAAATGCGAAAAAGCTCTACCTCCTTTAGTGGACTTTGCTATACTAGGTACTACCAAAAGTCCAGAGTTTTGAGACCTTAGGGAGCGTGATGGATTGTAGCATGGTAGAAGACTAATTAGGTACGCCTCTAACCTTTTTCAATTTGATGGGGGCAACAGCTTCTAATGTATTAGAGAAGATAGTGCCCATGTTGCTAGTCATTTCGTCTAGTAATCTAGTTCTGGTACATAAGTGCACACAGTAGGGACAAAATGTGAAAATATTATTGACTATGCAGTGAAACATATACTGCTCAAATTTAGACTATAAATTGGAAACTACAGTGGCTACTGCACATTTAGGGGCCATTCTAGTAATGTTAAAATTAGAAGCAATTCAAGGGGCTGGCATGTGTTTGTTTCTGTTTAGTTCCTGTCTGCCCTTATTTGGTTCAGTTCCTGTTCTCATTTAGTTAATCATCGTTTATTCAGATCACCTGTGTTGTATTATTCATCTAGTTTGCTCCTTAGTTTGCCTGTCCTTATAAGCCCTCAGTTTCTGTCTATTCTTTGTGCTGGATTAATGTTATTTTCAACGGTCCGGTTTATTTTCAATAAACATCAAAGTGTGTTGATGTTTATTAAAGACTCCTCTACTTCTGCTCCTTCGTGCGCCTTTTCTACAACCACGACCGTGTGACAGGGGCCCACAACAATTTCTATATTTTCTGTATAAAAAAAAGTAAAGTGCCCAGAGCAGTATACTGTATAGTCAGGAGATACAGAATAACTAAATTCGTCCCTGGCCATTCGCAAAGAATGTGTACTGTTCTTGCATTTTACTTGCATCTTTTAATTGCTTAGGTAGGCTACATTGAGTCATATAGACATTTTTGGCCATTGCATTTTGTTCATTGCCTCATGTTCTGAATTGCACATGTTCAGTGAAGCACTTCAAATGTCTCTTATGAAGACCCCTGCGTTACATTCTAAGGAACGAATCCTGTGCGATTGTATATCAGTTGCACATCAGGGATCCAAGTGTTACAGTTTCTAATTTCAGTGTGTTCTGAATGTTTTTAGACAATATATGCTAAGACTGAAATATAATTTCTCTAGAAGTCTTTGAATGGTAAATAAATGTTGCAGTAATTAATGAAGCTCGGATATCATTTATAAGTATTACTGTTATTATAAATGATGGTAAAGTAGCTTTACTTGTTGATATTTCTTGTTGGCAGCATCTTAACAGTCTGTGTGCAGAATGCACTGTAGATAGACGAAAACAAACAATACATACTAAAAGGCTAAACTCTGAAAATCTCCAAAAATCAATACTAAAACAAGCGAGTCTCATTTGGCCTTGCATAGCACCTAATTAAAAAAACACCTTAATGAAGAGAGAACTGAAAGTCCAAACATAGCACAACATTTCCTGAAGGCCACAGAAACCCTGACTATCAAAGTTTTTAAGTTTATGATTTAATGTAAATGAACTATGTTCAGTTAATTAATTATTTACTTATTTATGCATTTTTACAGCAAACAAAAAGTGGTCTATACTTACAGGATCCTCCAAACCCACACTGGATACTTCACTCTACAGGTAGGATAATCTAATTGATTTGCACTGGTTTGCCAACAAATAAGAGTATGAATAAATATATAAATATAAATGAATCAAAAATTCATTCTAATATCACAACACAATTTGTTTCAGGCTAGCTCAGGTGTAGAGGAGAAGTTTTTCAAGACGTTGAAGGATCTTATTCGTAATTACAAGCAAAAGAATCAAGGACTTGCAACACGCTTACGCCGTTCGCTGAAAAGAAAAACGCTGCAAGATCAGCCATTGCAATGTGCAGAACCACTAGTGCCTAACGAGGAAAATGACTATGAAAGTGAGTGTCGACTGTTACAATATTAGACATTAGCAATTATGAGACATTACCAATGTCATTACAATGAAACATTATTAGACAATTACAATTAGCAGGAATCAGCCTTGCTGATTTTTTTCTCTTTGACAGAGAATCGAAATATTTCATTTACCCAAATTAATTGTGAACACTTGTTTTTGTCTCTCTCAGATGTTGACTGCTCAGGGGACTATGTTGTTGTTCTGCCGGACTGATTTAGTCACAATGTGACGTTCTGACTGGATAACTGGATCAGCTAATATGAACGATATAGATGTGCTATTACAGTTTCCTAAAACTTTGTAGCCATTTTCACCTCAAATATGGGAAATGCATGTGGAATCTTATTACTTGAATCACATTTTAGCATGGGTATGTTTTTGTGCATGGAAAATGCATAAATTGGGGATGTACCTTTTAATGCTGGAATGGTGTGAATTTTATGAAAGCCTGTTTCTGCTTTGGAATAAAGAGGTCATTACAACTTTTCATCTCACAATTCGGATGTTGTTTATCACAATTCTGAGGAAAAAAAGTCAGAATTGCAAGATATAAACTCAGAATTCCGGGTTTATATCTCATAGTTCTCAGAGTCTATACCTCACAATTCTGAGTTTATATCATGCAGTTCTGAAGAAATGAGAATTGTGACAAAAAGGTCAGAATTGTGAGATAAGAAATGCAAGGAAAAATGTCAAAAATGTCAAAACTGTGACATAAAGTCGCAATTACCTTTTTTATTTTTTTATTCTGTGGCAGAAATAGGCTTTCATAGGATTTTGGTGTCATTTGTTACAAATTATAGTATCCTCATAATCATTTGAGTGAAAAGTTAATTTGAAAAATTGACATGGTTTTCAGAATGTCTTGGTATTTGGGATTGCTTTAATGACAAATGATTTAATGTACAGAGGAGTTCACATGGTCAATGTCACATGTTTGATTTAGTGTCCTAAAAATAGTGCAAAATATTAAATATTGTTTATTTATTTTACAACATTCTAGAAATTCTAAAACTTGGTTTTAGATTTTTAATGTGGCCTCAAACTTTTAAAGTCATTGGCCAATAAAGTGTTGGTTGGAATTGTAATACTAATCTGGATGGGAGAGAAATATTAGGTTTGTATTTTGTGCTTGATGACCTGCTCATAACTCAAGGACAAGAAGAGATTTTTTATTGTATATGTTTTTTTGTTTTGTTTTTTGTTAGAGAATGTGTAGGCCTATCTGTATATTGTATGTACAGTTTATAAATATAATCTAATTTTGTCTCGAACAGAGTCTATAATAATGTATGCCATATGAATGGGCTGTCTTTAGGTTTTAACATGTACATATATATATATATATATAATACATGTATGTACCATTTTCTTTACCACAACTTAAAATAGATTGACCCACATTGGACAGTCAAACAGTTTCCGTTACACTGTTCTATGTGGTCAAAGACAGCAAGTGATGTAGCTTGATGTTACTATCTGATTTTAAGTTTGGTTGGCATCTTTAATAAATCAATTACATTTAAAAAAAATCAGTCATTGTGTATGAAGTTTACAATGAACTGGCAAATGTCTTGCCAGTTTTCTTGAATGAACACAACGCCAAAAATGCAAGACAGTTTCTGGTTGTGAATCACAGAAAGTACAGTTCACATTTATGCTTAATTTAAATTTTGACACAATAAAGGTTTTAACTGGATAGTATTGGTGAACAAGATTAAAAGAAATCTCTTTAATTGAAAAGAGTACACATACCCCAACTACACGTACTTACGTCAGGGCGTCGTCGAATTCTGGCTCTCAACCATTCTTCACAGAAAGGGGGTTAAAGCTTTTCTTAAGAACATTAAAAGAAGAGAGATTAACATAAAACAAACAAAAAAATCCACTGATTCAATATTTAAGAGTTGTGGTGAATCGTAAAAAGGTTTTGCCCTATATTTTAAACTTAAATATTTAGATATATTCCTAAATGTTTCCATTATCTCCCTCCCCTTTTGGATAATGAACTCTTCCGGCGATTCGAAGTGTTAGCGGGAGGAAGTTGCTGTTGTAGCGGACAGTGGAGAATTTAATATAAGCTTTTGAGTAAATACTACGTAAAATAACATACTAGTAAATATCATTGTTAAAACAGAAGTCACCTCCATGCTTGATGGAAACATTGTACGGGAGAGAATACGATATATCTGTTATTTAATCTCAGTAACAGCGTCTATTATCAACTAGCATAGCCTACTGAATGTTTACAAAACCTACCGCGAAACTGTTTAGATAGTTTCCTCATATCAGTTAATATTTTTAGTTTAAGCCAGCCATTGACCGTCCTTGGGTGTAAAGATGGATGTATCGACCTGTTTGAAGTCTCTACTGTTGGCCATTCGTCAGTACAGAAATAACAGAAGCGCATTAAATGCATCACAGCTGCAGAAACACATTGAAGTGAGTGAAAACATTTATCTGTGGGGTTATTGAAAACACAGTTTTATTTGTGTGATCTATCCAATCATTCAGTCACCTTCAAGTTAAGTCCAAAAAGTATTTTAATTCTTATGTGAAACACAAAAAGAGATGTTAGGGAATGACAGTCAACAACCCCTTAATTTCTTCGTTTAACGTTAACGTTACATACAATGAAAGTGAATGGTGACTGAGGCTGTCATTCATCTCCTTTAATGTTTAGGAAGAAAAAAAAAGGTGTTTCTTAAATATTCAACATCATTTTTCTAGTTATATTCAAAAAAATTGTTTTTTAATCTTTTGGATGCCACAAACCCCCAAAGGACTGAAGGACCTTCATACTAAAATTAAAAAGCAGCTGTATATTATTTTATGTATAAAGACCCCAAATTAATATTATAAATATGGTTAAAAATATTAGGAAAATATTTTCTATTGGTATTTTCTATTGTTATTGTTAATGTAGTTTCTATTGTTACATAATTTTTTTCCAGCACACTATAGTACTATACTGTTTTATTTATTACTTTAGGCCTATTATTTGTTTATTCATTTGCTTATATATATATATGCTTTTCTATAAATTGTGAATGATGCAATCTCTTTTCTGTAATAACAGATGACTGGAAAAGACAGAAACTGGGTCATTAAACAGTCAAACCCAGTGTGGTCAGAAGTGACAAAGAATGTGTCATTTTACACGTCATTTTTCCTTTAATATAAAATATCCAACATTTTAATTGCTATTTTTAATTCCAAAGGATGTTTCAGGGCTGAAATGTGGCGGAGTGCTGTTTTCAGGTCAGGTGCTGCCCAGCGAGTGTCTGAGTGGACTCATGGAAGTAGCTGGAGATCCCAACACCAGTCACGCACTGACGGGATCCATTATATCCCTGCTGGCACAGTTCGGTACTAAACCCTTTAATGTAGTTCCACAGTCAGTTTATAGTCATATCACCCGTTATTTACCCATGCATGTACATTTATTAATGGCCCAGCAGCTTCTGATGGTGAGGCTAAAGAGGCTCTTCACAGCAGCTACAACTTCACCGGCACTCTGGCATCCATAATCCACTGCAACAGAAGCACACCAGAAGAGCCTCTTGTGCTGCAGGTGAGAGTACTGCAGTTTTTTAAGATGAAGTCTACACTTCACAAAACATGCTTTTTTTTGAGTGCATATTTTTATAACTGGTCAAAAAATGTTTATATGATGATGTGACTTACACTACCATTCAAAGTTTAAAATAATTAGCTTTTTATTTTAATATATTTTAAAATGTAATTTATTCCTGTGATGGCAAAGCTGAATTTTTAGCATCATTACTCCAGCCTTCACTCTCGCATCACATGACCCTTCAGAAATCATTCTAATATTCTGATTTGGTGCTTAAGAAGTTAATCTTTTATTGGTTTTGAAAACAATAGTGTTGCTTATTATCTTTGCAGAAACCGTGAATAGAAAGTAAGAACAGCATTTATTTAAAATAGAAATCTTTTGTAACAATGTAAGTGCCATTACTGTCCCTTTTTGATCCGTTTAATAAATCCTTGCTGAATAAAATTTGTAATTTCTTGTAAAATGTATATAAAACTTTTTTTCTGACCCCAAACTTTTGAATGGTAGTATATGAATCACTTTATTAAAGTTCGCATGAAATCAAAATGTACTCTATTTACTTTGTTAGCGCATGTTGCTAGTCTTGAGGCAAACAGTTAATCCGTGCAAGTTAATCCACTGAAAAAAAAAAATGGATTTGGTAATCTTTAATCAAAATCTGAAAATTTGTTTTGTCAGTTTGACGGCTTTTATCCTTAACCACTCCCCTCCAACTGTTAGTTTGCTGTGAACGAGCAATGTCAGGGAGGTGCGCTAAAATAAAATTCTGCGCACTATTAAATATTTCGTTTTAGTTGGAAATACATCACTATACTAATGTCAAGTCGGTAGCAATTTCCGGTTCACACAGAATTTAAATGTCACAAGATATTTTTCAAGGTGGTTTTATTTCACTACGTTTAGTTAAAGTTATCCAAAATGGATGGATTAAAAATTAAAGATGACTTTGGATATTACTTTATGTGGTCATGTGAATAATGTCTCCAATGCTCTCCACAGTGCCTTAATGTGCTGCAGCGACTGACCTACAGTGTGAGGACTCAGCATTGTGCCTCTCACATCCATGAACTCATCAGCTTCCTAATGCAACATGTGTAAGACCCACAACATTCTCTGCTTTATGCATAGATGTTTGTTTGATGTGCAGTACCGTTCAAAAGTTTCAGAAAATTTCAGAAATATATCAGTACTTTTACTCAGCAAGGGTGCATTAAATTTTTCAAAAATGAGAGTAAAATCATATGTCTGTTTTAAATGAATGTGGTTCTTCTGAACTTTTTATTCTTTAAAGAATGTATCACAGTTTCCACAAAAATATTAAGCAGCACAACTGCTTAATATTTATTAAGCACCAAGTCGGCATATTCGAATGATTTCTGAAGGATCATGTGACACTGAAGACTGGAGTAATGATGCTGAAAATTCAGCTTTGCCATCACAGGCATAAATTACATATTAAGAAAAGTAATTTTAAATTGTACTAATTTTGCGAACAATATTACTGTTTTCAATGTATTTTTGATCAAATAAATGCAGCCTCTGTGAGCATAAAACTTTCACTTTCAAAAAACTTTTTATTTGCATCATGGAAAGTGTACATGATGCAAATAAATTTATTATTAAATTATTTTTCTTGCCACAGTGTATACAATATAATAAATACTAAAACTGTTCATGTCTTAGGTATGTAATAATCATCATTGAGGGTCGTAAATACAATCATGATATTGACAAGTGGTCACGAGTCTTGCCTGTGAAAAGGAAGCTGTCATGCTAGAGGTTGTGTAGTGGAAAACCACAACACTGAACTGAAACATAGTTTTTACTTTTAATCACAGAGGCTGGGTTTATAGCAGCACCCTTTATAAGGTGCAATATGCATTAAACTATTGCACAGCAATGGTTATGCATGCAAAAGTTAACAGAATTGTGAATTTGATGCAAGTATACTAATAAGAACATAGTTTTTATTTATTTATAATTAAAAACTATGCATAAAATATAATGCTTTTTATGATTGTCTTTAGCCAGTCAAGTAATGATGACATTGTAAAGGCCTGCTTGGGCCTGATGGCCAACCTCTGTCGACATGACATCTCTGTGCAGTCACACATCAAATCTCAGGTCAGAACCGGCATCATGATGAACTCTCAGTATGAACTCTTAGAAGTTTTGTTAGTGAACTAACCTGCTGATGACTATTATACCTACTCTTTTTTTTCAGAGTAATGTGAAGGCTTTCTACAGAGCCTTGATTAATTTCCTGGGTCACAATCGTCTGACTGTGGTCGTGTTTGCGCTGTCCATATTATCAAGTTTGACTCTAAATGAAGAAGTTGGGCAGAAGGTAGGGTTGAGATGTAGCGCTGATGTTGGTTAGCTCGCATATCTTTTTCATCATTTTGTCTTGTGGCTGGAAACTTGTGGCCCTGTACTTATTTTCCATTTGAGGTTGTGTTTTTTTTCTTTTGTAGCTGTTTAATGCAAAGAACATTCATCAGACCTTTCAGCTCATTTTTAACATCACCGTCAATGGAGATGGCACATTAACCAGGAATTATGCTGTGGACTTGTTAGTGGATCTCATGAAAAACCCCAAAATTGCTGATTACCTGACCAAGTATGTGTTTATCGGTGTCTGATGGTACTGTTTTAAATGGCTTTCTAGCACAGTCAGAGTATCTTTTTTTTCCTCATGCTAGGTATAAACACCTCTCAGTTTGTCTGGCCGAGGTTCTTGGGCTATTGCACAACAAAGATCCTGATACTGCATCAAAGGTCAACTACATCATTTTTTCATAAAATTTTCGTTTTGTCAAGTAATTCATTTTTTTTAGGCAAAATATGTTTAATTTCAAACCTTTAAACATTAGCTTGTAGACCAAAAGGTCTTGAATTCTTGTCCAAGCTGGTGCAGATAGTCATAAGCTCTTGTCTGTGCAGGTTATGGAGTTGCTGGTTTCTCTGTGCTCAGTCCCTGTCCTGCGTAAGCTCGTCTGTGAGACGGTGCTCCGACCTCCAGCCCCTCGACTGCAGCCTGGTACTAGAAAATGTGTTCAGGCTCGAGGGTCTGAACCGAGTTTAGCACTCGTCCACTGGGTTACGTCACCTCTGGATGGTCCAGAGCAGTGCTACATGCAGGCTCTGTCTCTACTGGCTGAGCTTTTTGAAGTATGCCTATGTTTCAATTCAATTTATTCGAATAATCCTTTTCAAAATACATATTGTTCTAAAACAGTTTTACAAAGAATAGTCCCTAACAAACACCCCGCTGAATAAGTGAAATGTGAGAGTGGCAGGAAAAATTCCTAAGATGTTTTGTGCACAAAATAGGGATGCACCAACATTACAAATCTGGACATACTTTAAATTGTTTTATGTCTTATTTTGTGACCAATTTTGGAGCCAATACGTAATATATAATGTTAGATATAAAAAATACAGATATAATAATAATGTATTCATGTTAGATATAATAAGATGTTTTGTGCACAAAATAGGGATGTACCAACATTAAATAGGGATGCACCATCATTACAAATCTGGACATACAGGTGCATCTCAATAAATTAGAATGTCGTGGAAAAGTTCATTTATTTCAGTTTAAATTGTTTTATGTCTTATTTTGTGATCAATTTTGTAGCCCATACCTAATATATGACGTTAGATATAAAAAATACATGGATAATAAAATTCTATTATGTCTAAATAAACAGTAACAACACTAAAATTAAAACCAGTCATTTAAAGGCATTACAACATTATAATGTACAGTATGAAAATGGATTTAATGGAATAACATCTAACAATATTATTGATTTTTTTTATAATTTGTAATTAAATTATTTTATTGGTGTTTTTAAAGATTAACAAAATGAGAATTTGATGTCTTCAAGTGTAATTGTTTTCTCAGGTCCATTAAATAATATAACCAGATACAACTTTTGATTTTAATAATAGATTAGTAAATATAGAAATTTATTTTATATATTGAAAAAAGTATTTTTATTGTTAATTCATGTTAACTAATGAGTTAACAATTGGAGCCTTATTGTAGCGTTACCATTTTTCTATTACTATAATTTTTTTTCTGTAATAAAATAGGAATCCATGCCAGATGCGAATATTTGGTTCGTGTCATGTTAGTGACATTCTGCCCTATTAATCTGTAAGTTTGTGCTTGTGTTCACCCAGGAGGCAATCGATTCCTCTCTGTGCAGCTCAGCTCAGTCATTTGTTGAGCTCCTCCTGCAGGAGGTGTTGGTTTTGCTGCAGTCTCCAGACTCCACTGAAGGAGAGCAGCTGCTAAAGAAACACTGTCTACGTGCAGGCCGTGTCGTTGACTTTCTGCTAGATATCCTTATTAGGCACAAATAATCACACTTCAACACACCTCACAGGACAAGCATTCTGTTTGATGGGCTAGTGTTAATAGCCAATCGGTATAAGCAAATATCAGATAATTAATTAGCCTGGCTTATGAATTGACCAGTGATGTATTGTGATTGTCTGATTCTACTGTAATAGTATAGATATCCTTGACTCTTTTACTGCTTTGTGGCGATGATGCTCTAAGGTTGTTGGTGTCCCAGCGGCTCAGTCCTGAAGTGTGTGTCTCACAGGTGGAGCTTCTGCTGTCCTACAGTCAGGACCTCTCTGGGTCCACCTGTACTACCTCCAACTACCAGCTCAGGTAATGAAACCTTTTGGAAGTAATATTGTTTGTGAGAAAGTATTGACACTTACAGTACCATTCAATCAAAATACAGTTCAACAATAATATTGTGAAATTTTATTACAATTTAAAATAACTTTTCTATTTTAAAATCTAATTTATTAATGTGATGGCAAAGCTTTCACACAATCCTTGAGAAATTGTCCTTCAAAAAAAAAGAAAGTTGTCTCCTTGTGCATCTCTAGTCAGGTGTGCTCTAAAGTGATACTGAAGACTCTAGAACTGATGAGCCACCTTAGACAGCAGATGCCAGACATGGAGACGTCCTTCTACAGGATCTTACAGGTACAAGACGTACGCTGCGCTTCCTCGCTGCCCTTTCTGTTAACTCTGTATCAGATATTTATAACCTTCCCTTGACATGACCTCTTTTCCATTGCATGCAGGACCAGCGCATGGTGACACCTCTCTCATTAGCTATGACCTCGAACTGCAGAGAGCATGTGCAGGTCGCCCTAAGCATACTTTTTGAAGCGGCCCCACTCCCCGACTTCCCCTCTGTCATGTGAGTCAACAGAACACACAGCCACAGTGTGAACGTTTACTCTGAGGTCTCAAAACTTTCAGTATGACAGTGCAGACGGTTGTATATGAAGTACAAAATATTGTGACTTATCAGCTTAATGACTGATTAAAATTATATAAAAATAAGATATCAATTTGAAATTTTTTTCATTTTAATTTGTGGTGCTTGCTAAAGCATTACTGTTGCTCATACTTAAACTGGTAATCCGAAATATTAAACTTTTATGCGTAACTAAGCATTTTAAATCATGATTTGAAATTATAAAATCTGCAGAAAATTCCAATAATGATTAAATGTTCATGCTAAAAACAGCAAGCAAGTCCTCCTTAATGTAGAAGTGTTGCTTAACTACCAAACTGTACACTACCGTTCAAAAGCGTGGGGTTGGCAAGATTATTTTAAAAGTTTTGAAAGTGTTTCACCAAGGTTGCATTTATTTGATCAAAAATACAGTAAAACAGTAATATTGTGAAATATTATTATATAGTATTAAATATTGTTGTATAACTGGGTTTTTTATTTTAATGTTTTAAAATGTAATATATTCCTGTCATGGCAAAGCTGGATTTTCATCACCATTACTCCAGTCTTCAGTGTCACATGATCCTTCAGAAATCATTCTAATATGCTGATTTGCTACTCAAGAAAAGATTCTTAGTATTATCAATGTTGAAAACAGTTGTGCTGCTTAATATTTTTTGTAGAAACTTTGATGTGTTTATAAATAGAAAGTTCAAAAGAACAGCATTTATTTGAAATATAAACCTTTTGTAACGTTATTAATGTCTTTACTGTCACTTTTGATCAATTTAATGCACCCTTGCTAAACCCCAATATTAGTGCCTATATTTATTTAGAAATAAATATTGGCATTAAATCCTGGAAAGTCTCTGTCACTTTTGTTTTAAGTCTGGGGGACAGTATTGCTGCCAATAATGCATACCGTCAGAAGGACAGCGAGTTGTCGATCCGGAGCAGTCCTGCTAGCGAAGATGTGTCTTTTGTGGGGAAGAGTTTTCCCATGATGCATGCCGAACCTTCTGGTTCTACTTGCCAAAGTATCGACAGCCTCATCGAGAAGCTTCAGAACGGAGTGGAGGTATTGTGTTTGTCTGAATCTGACTCATTAGTTCTGTGACCTCAGTGTCTGCAGACATTCCGTCGTGGGTTTGGTTGCATGTAGTTCCGTACTGACAATAGAAACGTGCCCACAAGTGGATGGCATGCTTGTTTTTTTTGTTTTAGTTCTAATGTTGTAGTGTCTCAGTTACAGGAGAAGGTCAAAGATGTACACATGTCAGAGATCATTGATGTGTATGAACAGAAGCTTTCAGCGCTAGCGGTGAGTGACCAAGTTAGGAAGGAACTTCCTGTTTGTATATGTAACATATGCTGACTTTGTATTTATATGTGCTTTTGTATATGTAGTGTAAAGAGAGCCGTCTGCAGGACCTTTTGGAGGCCAAAGCACTCGCGCTGTCACAGGCGGATCGACTGATTGCTCAATACTGCTGTCAGAGAGCTCAGGCAGAAGCTGAGGTTACACACTAATTTTTTTTTCTTTTTTGTTTCTACAAAGCTTTTATGCATAATGTGTTTTTTTGAGTTGCTATGTATATCTTATATCTTATGTATCTATCTTATGCTCACCAAAACTGCTTTTTTGCTAAAAAAAAAATCAGTAAAATGGTAATACTGTGAAACCATATTTCCATTTAAAGGAACTTTAAGGAACTAATTTATTCCTGTGAATTTTCAGCATCATTACTCCAGTCTTCAGTGTCACATGATCCTTCAGAAATCGTTCTGCTGATTTGCTGGTCAAGAAACATTTCTTAGTATTATCAATGTTGAAAACCGTTTTTGGTGCTTGATATTTTCACCATGATAGACTTACATTTTAATGTGCATATAAGCACATTTTTTATTTGTAAAACTGTTTAATCTTGTTATTGCTGTTTTCAATCTTTCTCCTTTCTAGGCACGTAAATTGGCATCTCTACTCAAAGACACGGAGCGGAAGAAAGAGGATCTGCAGACGGAGTTGAATGATCATCTGTTGGAGGTCGAGAGACTGAAATCTGACAGCCAGCAGCTCCTGGAGCACAACGGCCGTCTGCAGGAAGTCGCTGACCAGCATCAGGAGCTGAAGGGCACCTACAACCAGCTGCTCACTAGGTCAGTGTTCCTCTCTCACACACACTCAGATACAACTTCCATGAATGGATCCGTCAAATGTTTTGTTAAAGATAAGCAAACTCAGCAAAGCAAAAGCAAACTTTTCTCACTTTTTAAAATTTTTTTTTTAGGTACGACAAAAGTGAAGGGATGCTGAAGGAACTGCAGGCTGCCCATATCTCACTCACCCAGCAGGCAGAGGGGCTGAGAAAGACCAATGAGGGATTAAAATTTCAACAGGAGAGGTCAGTGTTTGAAATGATGGATTGAATGTCAGGCATTTTTGACTATAATATTAATAACTCTATATTAATATTAACTCTAATATTAATAATAATATTTTTATGCTTCATGCCATTCCTGCTTATAATAATAATAATAATAATATTATATATGTTTTCATTATTATTAAAACTTAACAAAATTATTAATAATCTACAATTATTATATTATTATTTATTGGAGCTAGGTTAAAGGGATAGTTCACCCAAAAATGAAAATTTTATGTTTATCTGCTTACCCCCAGGGCATCCAAGATGTAGGTGACTTTGTTTCTTCAGTAGAACATATTTGATGATTTTTAAGTCCAACCGTTGGAGTCCATCAGTCTTATAATGCATGGCAATGGTAACAAAGTCTATGCGCAGCACGACGAGGACACCAGATCCCCTGTTTATTTTGGACACTTGATTCCCTTTTTTCTGGACACTGTTTATTTTCTGTTAATAAACTGTGCCTGTCGTTTGCTCCTCCCACGACAACACACCCATTAACGTAAACTAAGCCAGAGCGCGTACACACCTCACACACCGGAAGTCGTGCGCGTGCTCAAAGACAGTTGGACATAGTGGTGTATTAGAGGTAAAATATGATATAAATACTGTTCGGTTTCTGGCACAAACCGATCGTTTCGTGTGTTAGGACATCAATGTGTCGTCAGGAGCCACAGGGTTTAATTTGGATTTGTCTGTGCATGTTTTTTT
>NW_015645059.1:2176811-2181964 GCF_001515625.1 Sinocyclocheilus rhinocerous
TTTGTTACCATTGCCATGCATTATAAGACTGATGGACTCCAACGGTTGGACTTAAAAATCATCAAATGTGTTCTACTGAAGAAACAAAGTCACCTACATCTTGGATGCCCTGGGGGTAAGCAGATAAACATAAAATTTTCATTTTTGGGTGAACTATCCCTTTAAGCTTCATGCCACCCTCCAAAAAAAAGTAAAAACAAACATTTGTTTTTTAAATTATTTTTTTTAAATAAGTTGAGCTGTGCTTCATGTCACCCGTGAATGGGTCTATAATAATAATAATAATAATTATTATTATTATTATTATTATTATTAAAAATTATTGAATGACCTTCAGTCCTTTGACTTTTATCTGCTCAGGACTCTTGCAGAGATTGCAGAAAAAGAACAGCAGATAAAGGTCCTAAAGACAGACGTGCTGGAGAAAGGGAGAACAATAACAGGTGAGAAAAAGCAGTGGAATTAATTTGCTGCATTGGTTTTATGTTTTTCTGCGTTTTCAGTCATACACACTTGTGCATTTGGTGTAAAGTGTACTATAAAGTTTCTTTCTGTTCTATACCAGGTTTTCAGAATGATCTGAGGAGACAAGAAGAACAGATCCATGAGATGGAGGAGAATATTTCCATCCTCAGGAAAGAGCTTAATAAGACCGAGCAAGCCAGGAAGGACACCAGCATCAAGGTGCAGTCAACATTCACTCAAACCAGTCATCAATCAGTCTCAAATCATAGTGTGCTATAGTTAAACAGTCATAATTCAGCTTTACCTATTTTTTACCTGCTATATAAGCGTTCAGGTAGGCTGCATAATGATTCAGTGTGTTTTCTGTTATTGTACTCCTCTTGCAGGCTTCCTCTCTGGAGCTGCAGAAATCCCAGCTAGAGGCCAAGCTGGAGAAGATGGAGGAAGAGCTGAGCAAACACACACAAATGATCGCCATGATACACAGTCTCAGCAGCGGCAAACTCAAGGACGTCACTGCCAACCTCTCTCTGTGACACGTACATATTCATGTATACGCCATCAAGCCATGAAATACTTCACTTGCTTCATGAAATAAGAATAACTTATTTTATCTGTATGTTTGGTCACTTTTTGTCTGGACACTTTGTATGTTTTCTTTAACATTTTCATGAGTGAATGAATAAATGTCTATGTAATGTATATGTCTATTAAATTTTACATTAAATTTTTTTCTGCTTTCATTTTGGATGACATTCATTATTGAAATTATTCAGATATTGATGTAATGTGTAGATTTTTGAATGTCAGTCTTTGGCCACCAGAGGGCACTGTACAGACTGTTTAAAGATTGTGACGAACTATTTAAAAACATTTTTTCAATAAACAAGACTACTTGTCTACCCTCCCTAAGAGAAAATGTTCAGTGATCATTCCTTCAGTTTCACAATGATAACAATGTTTTACAGCTGAAAGTGTGTGTGCTTTATTAGGGCCATTCATGTAGAAGGTATGACTTCCTTGTTAAAATAAAATCTTCCTTTAAGCCTGTAAAAGTCAGTTTAAATCATAGTTTCTGTTTATTTAATGCGTGTTTTTTTTTTTGAGAACAACATAATATGCACATAAACAAGAACAAGAGAGAGTGAGACCCATAGAAAACGAATTCAATCAGGCTTGAACAAGATGCCATGATAGTTGCTAAAAAGAACATTATTTTGTGTATTTGGTGTAATGAAAGGTGTTTATGCGGTTTAAGGTTAAAAAAACACATTATTTTCCACATACTGGAAAATAATACCACACACTTTATTGTTTCTCCTCGATGCCCCGCCTTTCTGAAACGCGTCGATTTTTACAAAGCTCATCGGTCTGAAAAAGCATTCAACTTCTCAATCTCATGGCTAGAATCTGATGTTTCTGGTGAATTTCTAGCACTGGAAAATCTCTGTGTGAAAACACATGGCAGAGTTAAACACATACAGATTCAAATTTAAATGTGAGAAAGTGAGGAAGGCAGATTTATTCAAATAACATAAAAACTTTTGTCATAGTAATGGTCCTATCTTTTTGGACTCAAAGCTGTTTTGCATAATGTTTTTTGCTTAATTTAAAGGGAATAAATAAAGTAATGATGCAACAACAAAAGAACAAAATAAATGAACTTACCTTTAGTAAATTTTGTCTGTTTTTTACAACAAAAACAATTGCCACAATAAGACAAATGGTTACTATTATACTAACGCCAATTAATATGGAGGCTTCCATTCCCAAACCTGTATGGAAAGAAATGAGGATTAATTCTCTTTAAATGACGTCTCAAAGTGTTACGACCACGTTCAACACTTTTTATCTGCTTTAGTTATTTCTTTTGTGTCTGTTTGATTGATTAGATAAAAAGAATTTGAAAGATTCTAGATAGTAGAAATATTGAAATGTTACCTCTCGATGGGAGTTTGGTTTGTGTAATGTATCTGTTCTGGGCTGTAGTGCTTTCACATGTGTATGTTCCCAGCTGCTCTTGATTAAGATGAGAGAGTTTAATGGTTCCATTTTCTGGATGAAAGATAACCTTGTCCCTCCACTGCTCGGAGATTTCTTTCATAGAGGTTTTGCTGTCATATTTCAGGATGGTGGTGGAAAAACTCAAGGTGAGAGAGTAGTTGAAGTCCTTAGTGACTGGACATTCGAAAGTGAACTCATTCTCGGAGAGTTCTGAAGCAGCTAAATATTAAAAAAATAATAATAACAAAAAAAAATACAATATACATTTAAAATATTTCACACATTCTTTAGAATTATATGCTGTGTACTTCAAAATGTAACTTTATACTTTAAAATGTGTGTTTTCTCTTCCATAACATCAACGTAAAACATTGATGACTCATCCTGCGCTATAGTTTTTTACCCAGTCAAATGTTTCAGAATGAGAATAACCCCGTCCCCTACTACTAGCCGAAATAATGCGAAATTATTCACATGTTCACAGATTCTGCAAGGTGTTCCCAAACTTTCGCATGCCACTGTATTCTCGGAGAGTTCTGAAGCAGCTAAATGTTTAAAAAAAACACAAAAAAAAAAACAATGAGAATGACCCGTCCCCTAATACCGCTGTAGAGTAAACTAAAGGCCACTTAATATTTAAATAAAGGTACAAGCAGCCCTTTAATATGTAAGTCATCAGTGAATGGACAAGAGAGAGTTACTTCATCTTTCATTGAGATATCTGAAACACGATATTTTTTACATTGTGATATTACTAGAAATGCTCTGTGGGCTCCTAGATGCTTTATACGTGACCAAAAACACAACAAAAAATCTGTGAATTTACCTTGTTGTTTCAGACTAGCTGTATAGCATGTATTTTTAGTAGTTATGGAGCAGTTATATGTGTATGTATCGCTGATGACATCCACTTTAAGTTGACTTGTCACTGTAAACAGGTCATCTTCTGTTCGGCTGACAGTGTTCGGTGGCTCCATCGCTGGAGGGTCTGAGGACCACAATACTTCTGGTTCTGGATAAACTCCACTGCTGGTGCAGATGACTGTATCATCTTTTAATGTGATATCTACTGATTTAGCTGGAGCTAAAAAAATAAATATATATAGCAAAACTGTTACAACTGTTTTCTAAAAAAAAGTAATAGATCATTTTAGATCATATTGGTGCTAAATAAGATTATCTTGAATTATGCATTTGAGTCGTCTCCCTACACTGTCCGACTACTTATATATTTGTATATATATATATATATGCATATATTTTTATTAAATTAGAATATATTGTTTCTGTAGATACAGCAAACAACTTTAAATTAATAGTTATATATTCCTCCATCATTTTTAATTCAATTATGTCATTCACAATGCTTCATGGGCATTGCTGGGAAGATTACTTACAAACTGTAGTCTGTCACTGATTCCAAATTACATGACAAAAACTGTAGTTAGTAACATAATCCATTACATTACATGTTTTAGGTAATGAAATCAGACTACTTTTTGATTACTTTTAGATTACTTGTGACCTAACTTGTTTATCACATTGACTGAAATAGGATAATATTGTACAATGTTGATATAAAAATACAAAGAGCATGAAATAGAAACATGAAGTGCATTAAACATTACATCAAGGTTTCTTAAACTGGGTTTCATGAAGGAACTGCAAGGGATTTGTGAATTTAGTGAAAAGCTAATAATGAATCATAATCATAAATTGAATCATAAATCATTAAAATAAATCATTTAAAAATAACAACTATCAAAATAACAATAGATGACATATTTGTTTACCTTCATGTCATGCGACCATTAACCAACAGAGACCCCTGAACATGCAAATGTGTTATTTAATAATTACCTGACTACCGTAAAATCTCAGCACCCACTTAAAGTATTAGGTGAAAGAGGTTCAGCTGAAAAAAAGTTTGGAAATCCCCGCATTACATGTAAATGAGAAATAATGTGAATTTGTGCATTTTAATGTGTTTGATAAAAAAAGCCTTCCAAAGACAAAAACATTTGTGAATAATATGATGTAATCAATAAAAAAGTGACTGTAGTCTGATTACAAGTATTTTAAAACGTATTATAATCTAACTACATGTACTTTTTTACATGTAATTTTTAGAATCTGATTACATAATCCAGATTACAATCAGTTACCACCCAGCACTGTTCTCAGGATTGTTGTTCTTTCACCCACTTAAGATGTCAAATAGTTTTGTTACTTTGTCTTTGTCAATTTTCATAAAAAGCTACTTGAATGTCCTAATTGAACTATGGCCTAATTCTGGCTAAGCCCTGTTTGTGAAACTAGGCCCTAGTGTTTTAATAAAGACTTTTAAAAAATCTGAAGACTTCAAAAAAATGAATGGGAAAAAATACTTCCGTAATCAATGCTTCTGAAAAACGGGCGGGCACTAATGCACTCTATACTCTGAATGGCCAATCAGAATCAAGTAATCAGCATTATACATGAAACAAAATCTATTAAAGGGGACATATGATGCGATTAAAATTTTTCCTTTCTCTTTGAAGTGTTACAAGCTCTTGGTGCATAAAGAAGATCTGTAAAGTTGCAAAGACTAAAGTCTCAAATCCAAAGAGATATTCGTTATAAAAATTAAGAGTCAGCCACGCCTACCTAAAACGGCTCGTTCTAACACGCCCCCACATACCTAC
>NW_015645059.1:2182316-2189067 GCF_001515625.1 Sinocyclocheilus rhinocerous
CGACGCGTTTCAGAAAGGCGGGGCATAGAGGAGAAACAATAATGTACAGTATGTGGAAAATAATGTTTTTTTTTTTACTTTAAACCACATAAACACTTTTCATTACACCAAATACACAAAATAATGTTCTTTTTAGCAACATCATATGACCCCTTTAAGTTTCCTGAGAGATGAAAGGGAAACTCATAAGCAACACATATTCCTCTGGGCATGTCTAATTTTTCTTAAAGAAATCAAAGTTCTTATTTTTTGTTTAAGAGTTTCAGAAATTCTGACTCTCACCTTCCACAGACACAACCACATACTTCTCATCATTTGTTTTATCATCAGCAGCGTAGCACCTGTATCTGCCTTCATCTTGGAGTCTGATGTTTCTTATCAAGAGTGATACATTTCCATTTTTAATTTCAGATTCCGACAACAGTGATGTTCTCCCCTTGTAGTCCTCGTGCTGATGGCCCAGCTGGTCTTGATTGAGGTAGAATGAATGCACTGCTTTTTTATCCTTGTACCAGTGGATGATATCAAGGTGGGTGGATGTGCAAGGTAACATACATTCCTCAGAATAGATACAGGTGACACGAGTGTCTGTAAAAACAGCAAATTACAGTGTGAAAAACAACACACAAACATACAGTAACATGTTAAGACTACAAGTGTCTACTGTATACATCCAGCCAGCATTCACACTTCCCTGTACTGTCATGTGTGTTGTAAGTAATTTTATATAAATAAAATCACAAATTTTGCAAAATACCTTTGGATTAATAGAACATGTGATTCCAACAAGTCTGCAATCATTTACTTATGTATCAAAGGTCAAATCGGAGTAAAGCTCTATTATACTGATGTGTTTACCTTTAGTTGAATGTGGTTTAAATAGTCAAAACTGTTACTAACTCACTTTTCTTGATGTAGGATCAAAATATTAGTAAAAATATTTTTTGTTATTGACCTAAAAATGTAGGTATTTAGTATTAAATCTGAGAACAGTAACAATTATATTGATCTCTGCAAGAAATACAAAAACAGTTCAAGCATGGACATTAATGTAATATAAATTTAAAACACATTTTTACAATTAAAGGTAATTACAATTTAAATTACACTTTAAATTTTATATTACAATTGAACATGTAATTATGAATAAAATCTTGAAGGTGCTCATGTGACTGTATGTGTGTAGTTTTTGAGGTTAAGTTTATGAGTTGAGAGTTTTTGAGGCACATATCAGGCATGTAAACAGATGTCAGTAGATATTTTAGTTTCTTACCTCCTAAAGTTACAGGCAGAATCCACAGCAAGAAAAACAGCTTCATAGTCCCATAGTTTAAAATGATTTAAATGTAAAATGTAGTCTGTCGACCAACTACTCTCTGTTTTAAATACCTTCTATTACTAATCTGTTTATCCGCATTGTAATACACCCTCTGTGGAGATGAACAGGCTATACAAGTCTTACTAAGTCTAAACTGGTCTTACATAGAGCCCTCCCACTTAGGTTATGAATACAAAGTTAAATTTTAACTAATTCCATGAATATCAGGGTAATCTGTATATGCTGTAGTTTGTAAATGGCACAAATGGCTGTGGGTTACGGAATCAAATTGCCCTAAATAAATGGAAATCGAGATTATATTGTACAATCAGACAGTAGTCTATTGACAGGTATCTGTGAGATGACATTACATCATACCTTGTGCACAAACGTCACAAACATCACAAATGTAAAGAACTTGCTGCCTCTAACTGGTTTTTAGAAGCCTGACAGGAGTCATACTGAAATTGCATTATGTAATTCTTTTACCTTGACAGGTCTACATAACCATAATTTACTTTTTCTTGTTATTTATGACCGAAAACAAAACAGCTGAGATTTTAGCACACAAGAAACATTTTAACTGCCAATGATTTTAAATAAAATATTAAGATTGAGATGGGAAGAGCTAGATACAGTAATAATAGATATAACATTTCACATAAAAATAGTTTCAATTAATGAAACGTGATACTTAATAATGAATAAACTTAACAGAAATGACATTTACATTTGAGACATTTAGTAGAGGTTCTCATGCAGACAGACATACAAAACTCTTAAGTTTTCATGTGTGAGTTCAACAGAGAGTATGCATACAATTCAAAACATTATTTGAGTGAACATAAACAAATAAACAATTCACCACAATTAGTAAAAGTTAAGAGAAATTCAACACTGGATTGTTTTGTCATAAGTATTTACACATATTTATTTAATCATAATGAAATGTGATGTGACATGTAGCCAAGTATGGTAATACTCGTAATTTGTGCTCTGATTTAACCCACCCAAGTGCACACACACAGCAGTGAGTAGTGAACACTCACACTGTGAACACACACCCAGAGCAGCCATTTTTTCTGCTGTGCCCGGGAAGCAATTGGGTATTAGGTGCCTTGCTCAAAGAAATCTCAGTCGTTAAAGAGAGAAGATGATGTACATTCATAATAATACCAATACTACTAATAATACAAAAAATAAATATAAATCCTGCCCCTCCATTTATCCTGAAATGTTTTAAAGGAACTCTTGGAAGATGGTTCAGACAACTGCATATACTGTTTTAAACACTTTTCCCACATGTATTCTCATTTTGGTCTGTTGGTGATCACAGGTGTCTTCAGCTCTGCTTTTTGCATCAGTCACTGTAAAGGATAGAGAGATTTGTGAATGCGATGCAGTGAGATGAGGTGTTTTTTATTATGGAACTGTTACCACACACAAATCTCTGACTGGTTGCATCTCTCGAAACCTCTTTTGGGATTACACATTTTTCTAAAAAGTCTTAGATGTGCTGATCCTACATCCTGACCTACCATTACATGAAAAACTAGGTGAAGTACATGCATTTAAGGTTAGGATGATGATGACAAAGTTTCTAGCATGAGGTTTCTGCCGGTTCATGTTCTCTTTATTCTAAGTCAAATGAGACAGATTACTGAGACTCTCACCTTTTGTCTTAATGGATTTTGGTGCCCCTGCCCTATATTTGAAGCTGTGGCAAGTTTATGATCATAATAATCTGAGGAGTGGACTAACATTTATTTCTGTGAGGTATCTGCATGGTACAATTATGCTGATTGGATTAGTCTGGACAGGCTCCAAATAACTGTTTACATCCTTTGCATTCTTTAAGTTTGTGACCTGAGTGCTGTGTCTTCATTTGTAAGGTCTGCCTTTTAAAATGTATATAAACTACAATTTATCCATTAAGATACCCAAGAGTCCCCCGATCTTCCTCTCTGAGTTTACAACAGTTTTGGTGCCGTGATCGACATGCATTAACCTATTAACTAGGTTATTCTCTGCTTTGACAGAGACATTACTGTTGTATCCTCTGGACGGTTAACAACAGTTGTTCTGTTTTAAAAGGTTATCCTCCACTTGTCAGGGAGGTATTGGAAGTATCCTGTTGTGTTAGAAATACATTACAAAATGTTTAGAAGGAATGCTTATTCCAACAACTGAGAAAGGTGGACCAGCTACCCCTTCATGGACAGACAGTGAGTTCAAATCATTGTTAGGAGAACACATACTTTTTTTGCATTCTTGTCCATACCTTTTCTGAATGAATGGCAAATTTCATTGTCAAATCTAGTCTTACTGACTCTGTCACTATGGGGTCCATGTGTTCAGGGCTGTCCTTTGGCCCCGCGTCAGCTAAAGACGGCCCTGAACACATGGACCCCATAGTGACAGAGTCAGTAAGACTAGATTTGACAATGAAATTTGCCATTCATTCAGAAAAGGTATGGACAAGAATGCAAAGAAAGTACTTGGAGCATGTATTCTGAAGGACAACATAAAAGGGATTATCTGCTGCCACAGAGAATTTAGTTCATCAATAGCACAAGAACAAGCTCAATGTATTGCTAAGCTAAAGGAACAAAACCAACAACTCAAATGTCCTCTCTTACTAAAACAAAGGTTCAACTAAATGCAACTTAAATGACCAATAGTAAGATGAAACATATCCTGACTTACAGTTTTTATGTAGAGTAGAGGACAACAGCAATAGTTTGCACATGGTTTGATGGCCTTTTATCAGAATGTAAAAATGCACTGCCTTTCTTAGACCTTACATGGTCCAACAGAACTTGTTAGCTACTTGGGAGAGGGACTCTGATGTTAAGTGAAGAGTAAAGATTGCAGAAGCATCCTTTAAGGTAAACACATGCAGAGAACCATTGAAAATGTAAATGTCCTAAGAGGGGAGGCAGTTGTCATTACTGTGGTAAACCTGGACATTGGACGAAACAAAAAGACCTTAAGAGAACTGAAACAGCCTTTCACGGGTCCTACTCAGTCTACTTACTACTCTGAATCAGCCCCTCCCCACGTCACCGAACTGTTGGAGCAGCTTGCTGCGGTATTAACTGTTAGGGCTGTGAGTGCTTAAAGGCAGAGTAAGCGATTTCTGGTAGCCAATGTTGATATTTGAAATCACCAAAACAAACACGCCCCTACCCCAAAAGGGTCTTGCCCTTATTTTGATAGTTCCGCCCCACATATACGTACGCAACCCAGGCAACGATTAGTTCTGTGAAACAAAGCAAAACCAATGTTACACCATGTCTACGGACGTGAGCGGCGCGGCGCAACAAATCCCAGACAGAAAACTGCTGCCGGGTTCTATTTATGACATGCTGACACAAATTTCAAATGGTTTTCAACGGTCGTTTGATCGCGTCCAGTGTAAGCAGACTTTAGCTGTTGTAGACACGGTGTTACTCAACTATTGAGAAGAAACAAAGCAACCTCAGCGTCCGATCGCAGGCCTCCGCTCCTTGAGTTCTCTCCAGCGCTGGAAAGCTGATCCGATATTTACACGGGTCCTACTTCTTGCCTTATCCTTCCGCAGACGTTTTCCTCTTTTGTTTTTTATCCGCCATCCCTATCTTTCTGTCGCTCAGCTCGGCTAATGTCCGTCCCATGCACTGAAAGCTCTCTCCTCCACATCACGAGTAGACACGCCCCTTATTGCTGATTGGCTACAAGTTTGTTTTGCGATTCGGCCCGAATCAGTTTTCTAAAGTGGTTTTGAAAAATCACTTACTCTGCCTTTAAACATTCAATTAAGGCTTTAGTGATTGATTACTACTTCATGGAATAAAAATTCAAGGCAATGTATCATGGTGTACAGAACTTCTTTGTGTTAGTTTAAGTTGTCTTGCAACCACTAGGGCGCAGTGTTGTCTGAGGAAGTGGAAAACTTTAGAGCATAAATTGAAAGCGCAATTATCTTGGAATAGAAACACACACAGTGGCCACAAAAAGTATTTGGACGTGTAAGTCACATTTAAAATATATCAGTTTTATTGATAAAGTGATAAGGTATCAAACCAAGTGGCATTTCTTTTAAAGATATCATACTTTTCAGGCAAAACATTTCATTAAAACAAGTTTGTTAACATTTATTATGATAAAATAATTGCTATACTGTTTAAAAATGCATTTGGACACCTTGCTTACAAACTTAGTGCAACACGTCCATAGTTAATAGTTTGCAGATGCTGTTTGGTTTGATAATTTAATTGTGACTCGATGTCCCAACACTTTTTAGGTACATTGTACATACTGTACGTACAAACATGCTGGGAGATTCATAAAAGTCAACCTTAATCTGCATCAGAGAAGTGGATATTTGGTGTTAAGATTCCAATATAGTGGAAATATGATCACCAGCCTGAATGGCAAGACTAACAAATGATGTAAAGATCTACAGTTGTTTACAAACCTTTGTTGAACTAAAATTAATTTTTGTCAAGGCCCTGTTTCTCTCTCTCTCTCTCTCTCTACTATCCAGTTGGTAGTTTGCAAGAACAATAAATCATTGACAAATGTGAACTCTATTCTTAGCGTTGTATTACAGTTGGCCCTAACTAGTTCTTTCCTAACACTGTTGGACAAAGCTGAATGCATTGTTTCTGATCAGTGAAAGGGATCTTTGATCAGGCCAAGGCTTAATTGAAGATGATAAAGGCAGTAAGCAGGCATGCTCAGTGAGGCCAGATGTGCCTGTAATAGTCCCCAAAGCTTTGCACACGCACAATGATCGCAATATAATTGTGTTTTCCCTTTTGGAGAGTTTGGCCAAGCGATGTAAGTAGAGGAAGTCTTCAATCACTCAGCAGTGAAGCTGTTCCTCAATACAAGAAAAAAGAAGAATCATTACACCTCTCAGTCTGTTTATGAAGTCCTGCTGTGATCTGTCAGCTTTGGCGTGATGGAACTTTAAATATTTTTTTTCTGCTTATAAAATAATATTAGTAAAAAATAATAATGCTCATCATCATTAGTCATAGTCATTTGTTCAAAATGTAAAATGTAATGGAATGTTTTGGGCTCTGCTGAACTCCGGCATCAAGTGTATTTTAAATCAGAGAACTAAGAGTGATAACTGTAAGTCATTTCAGGCAGGCACTTAAAGGGGTCATCGGATGCTACATGCACTTTTACAAGTTGTTTGAACTGAAATGTGTGTTGGCAGTGTGTGTACACAACCACCATATAATGATAAAAATCCACCCAGTGATTTTTTTTTTATCTACTAAAATCTTTACCCCTTTCTCAAATCGAGCCCCTCCCACGATAGTTTGATTGACAGTAGCGTTTCAGCACAGACTGGACTGGTGTCTTACCTCAGACCCGCTCTGAGTGAGCTGTCATCAGTCCTCCATTGTTTCACCGCTGGAGCAGATGTAGACAAGA
>NW_015645059.1:2189184-2202781 GCF_001515625.1 Sinocyclocheilus rhinocerous
GGTGGGGTAAGTGATTTCTGGTAGCCAATGTTTATATTTGAAATCACCAAAACAAACACGGCCCTACCCCAAAAGGGTCTTGCCCCTATTTTGATAGCTCCCACATATACGTACGCAACCCAGGCAACGATTGGTTCTGTGAAACAAAGCAAAACCAATGTTACACCGTGTCTACGGACGTGGCGGCGCGGCGCGGCGCAACAAATCCCCGACAGAAAACTGCTGCCGGGTTCTATTTATGACGTGCTGACACACATTTCAAATGGTTTTCAACGGTCGTTTGATCGCGTCCAGTGTAGGCAGACTTTAGCTGTTGTAGACACTGTGTTACTCACCTATTGAGAAGAAACAAAGCAACCTCGGCGTCCGATCGCAGGCCTCCGCTCCTTGAGTTCTCTCCAGCGCTGGAAAGCTGATCCGATATTTACACGGGTCCTACTTCTTGCCTTATCGTTCTGCAGACGTTTTCCTCTTTTGTTTTTTTATCCGCCATCTCTATCTTTCTGTCGCTCCGCTCGGCTAATGGATGCACTCAAAGCTCTCTCCTCCACATCACGAGTAGACACGCCCCTTATTGCTGATTGGCTACAAGTTTGTTTTGCTATTCGGCCCGAATCAGTTTTCTAAAGTGTTTTTGAAAAATCACATACCCTGCCTTTAATTTCCAAATTTACAACAAAGATGAAAAACTCTGTAAATAGAACAAAAGGAAGTTGACTATTCTTCCATTGGGGAATGCTTGTTAAGTACACTCACAGCATTAAATGTTATATTGCAGCACACTCCAGTCACTCACTCATCTTCTATGGGTTATGATGTCTGCTATGACTGATGTTTCATTGGAGAATGGAGATGTCCATATGGTGTCAAATTACTTAAAACTAGATTAAGAAAAACACTATACGATCATCAGAAGTTTAATTTGATACAGTTTATAATTAAAACCACTATACGATCAACAGATATACAGTATGGTTATTCTGGTACTACTTACCTTTACATTTTATTTTTATGATTGCTGTGACTGTTGCAAGGCTCACAGCAACAGGAATTCACACCTGGAGGGAGCTTGAATTGGACAGTCTTTTTGCTGCAGGTCAGAAACAAGTTGTGGTTAATGAAATATTAGATTATTTTGTATTTAAAAAGCTCAATGGTATTTTAAAGTCTTTTTGTTTTTCAGCATTTTGTTATTTTTCACTTTCCATTAACTTCATTAATGACATCATCATTCACAAAGTGACATCATTTTGGAGGGAAAACAACCACACAAATATTAAGTACAAATTGGATTTGACTCTTTCTATGATTGTGTGGTATTCGTTGTTTTAGTCTCACTCAAATACAAGTCATGTTTTATAAAATTACAGGAATCTCAATGATACAATCAATATGTAATATCAATATGTATGTGGGAAAAACTCAAGGAGAGAGTGTAGTTGAAGTCCTTGGTGACAGGACATTTGAAAATGAACTCATTCTCAAATTCCTTAAACTACTTCAATGCTACTTTATATTCATTTAAAATGATGAGTTTTTACACCTGAAGAAGTGTGAAGATCGGAGCTCAGTTCCAGGTTATCATGTTGAGGTAAAAGACTTACAGTCTTGAGTTTAAAAGTTAAAAATGAAGGTAGATTTATTAGAATGACATGAAATATAATGGTAATAGTCCCAGCATTTTGGATGATGTTTTGGTTAATTTTAAAATCATAAATACAATTATGATATAACAGTAGAAGAACTAAATAAATTTACTCACCATTGGTAATTTCTTCTAATTATAACAAAAACAATGGTAATAATAATAATGGCTGCTATAATGCTGATAATTATGTAGGCAATTTCTCCACCTGTATTGAAAGTAATAAGCGTTAAATCTCTTTGAATGATGTCATTCAACACATTTTATCTGCTTTAGTTATTTCTTTTGTGTCTGTTTGATTGATTAGATAAAAAGAATTTGAAAGATTCTAGATAGTAAACATTTTGAAATGTTACCTCTCGATGGGAGTTTGGTTTGTGTAATGTATCTGTTCTGGGCTGTAGTGCTTTCACATGTGTATGTTCCCAGCTGCTCTTGATTAAGATGAGAGAGTTTAATGGTTCCATTTTCTGGATGAAAGATAACCTTGTCCCTCCACTGCTCGGAGATTTCTTTCATAGAGGTTTTGCTGTCATATTTCAGGATGGTGGTGGAAAAACTCAAGGTGAGAGAGTAGTTGAAGTCCTTAGTGACTGGACATTCGAAAGTGAACTCATTCTCGGAGAGTTCTGAAGCAGCTAAATATTAAAAAAATAATAATAACAAAAAAAAATACAATATACATTTAAAATATTTCACACATTCTTTAGAATTATATGCTGTGTACTTCAAAATGTAACTTTATACTTTAAAATGTGTGTTTTCTCTTCCATAACATCAACGTAAAACATTGATGACTCATCCTGCGCTATAGTTTTTTACCCAGTCAAATGTTTCAGAATGAGAATAACCCCGTCCCCTACTACTAGCCGAAATAATGCGAAATTATTCACATGTTCACAGATTCTGCAAGGTGTTCCCAAACTTTCGCATGCCACTGTAAGCTTTATAAGCTTTATTTTCACATGAGTTTTGTTTTATCTCTCTCAACAGATATTCCCTTCAATGGAAATCACAGGAAGAAGAAACTAGAACAGCGATTCATTTATTACCCATCTTATCTGTGACACCACAATACAAAAATCTGTGGATTTACCTTGTTGTTTCAGACTAGCTGTATAGCATGTATTTTTAGTAGTTATGGAGCAGTTATATGTGTATGTATCGCTGATGACATCCACTTTAAGTTGACTTGTCACTGTAAACAGGTCATCTTCTGTTCGGCTGACAGTGTTCTAATTTTCAATTACTATTTTTTCTACAAAAATGCATATGTTATGTGTCTAGTCTAACTGTAATCAAATACCAAGGTTTAAAATATGAACTCAAATATTTTTTATTTAATCCAAGTGGATTCTGAAATAATGACCGTGGCTGATTTATTAGCCTACTAATCACCAAATAAATACGTTGACAATGACATGATATATTGATTTCAGTTTAAATAATTTTAGAATTGTATTATATATTTGTTTTTATTTTATGATTATGTCCAAGTAATTTAGTTAAAAATACAATTAGCTTAGCAGCAAGATGAACAGTGCAACGATATTACAGTAGGTCTGCTATTAAAACTGAAGTCATCTGAGGACATTTTCAATCCACCTTTTCCCTACGCCCCATGATGCTTTGTGTGAATTATGAGAGTAAACTGTAAACAATCAGCAAAAGTTTCACTCTATGAACGCATAGTTCAATAAGCACTTTCAAAAACTGGATACAATAAAGGTGACATTTTTTAAGTCAATCTCCAACAATCGATCATTAAAAGGAAATTTAAAAGTGTAAAACCATTAACAAATTACATACAATAAAGCTCGATTCTACCCACAGCCATATTACGGACATGTTAAATATCACAATAGTAACATATGTCTATATTACGTAACAATTACATTTTAAAGCATCTGTGTGAAAACAGACCTGGAAAGAGACGTGAGGATTTTGGGAGAAAAACGAGAGATTCTTGTGCATTTCAGGGAATTATTCATGGGATACATAATAAATTAAATAAGGACAGCAGACCACAAACACGCAGTATATGTTGACCATTTTCATATTGTTACAGCAGAATACAAAGGAAAAAAGAAAATAACCAGGAAGAAAAGAATGCAGTGGATTAAAAAGAGCTCTTCCATGGATATTCTTGTTATATCACGTCACATTAAAATACCAAGCATTATGTTATTCTCCTAAAGTCTGAAAACAGAACTTGAGGGAAATTTACAGATCATTCAATCAAAAACAAGGATTATTTGTAGTGCAACTTTTTGATTTGAAATAATTCGTTTTAGTCTTTTTGTGTGGAACTTCCCCAAACCAGCAATGCTACCCATAATAAAAAATGCATTATAGGCTCAGTAGGTGGATACAAAATGATAAATGGGGCACAAGACGCAAGTGGATAGGTGTTGGGATTGACCAATTAGAATGAAGTATTCCAGAAAGCAATTTGTGATTAGAAATTATTTTTTTTCTTAAAGAAGTCAAGGATCTTGTAAGAGTTTCAGAATTTTTGTCTCTTACCTTCCACTGACACAGACACAGCCATATGCTTCTCATCATTTTCATCAGCAGCGTAGCACCTGTATCTGCCTTCATCTTGGAGTCTGATGTTTCTTATCAAGAGTGATACATTTCCATTTTTAATTTCAGATTCCGACAACAGTGATGTTCTCCCCTTGTAGTCCTCGTGCTGATGGCCCAGCTGGTCTTGATTGAGGTAGAATGAATGCACTGCTTTTTTATCCTTGTACCAGTGGATGATATCAAGGTGGGTGGATGTGCAAGGTAACATACATTCCTCAGAATAGATACAGGTGACACGAGTGTCTGTAAAAACAGCAAATTACAGTTGTGTGATGAACACACAAACATACAGTGTCATATTAAGCTACAGGTGGGCCTACTGTATATATTCAACCAGCATTCACGCTTCCCTGTACAGTACTGTTGTGTGTGTTGTCCTTTTATATAAATAAAATCACAAATAAACTGACCTCCATGAGGCCACTGAGAAATATGTGAAAACATAGTTTGCAAAACAGCTTTGGGTTTAATAGAACATGTGATTCCAACAAGTCTGCAATCATTAACTTGTATCAAAGTTCAAATCTGAGTAAAGCTATACTGATGTGTTTACTTTCAGCAGAATGTGGTTTAAATAGTCAAAATTGTTTCTAACTCATACTATTCATGATGTAGGATCAAAGTATTAAAATAATATATAATATATAATGTATATATATATATATATATATATATATATATATATATATGTGTGTGTGTGTGTGTGTCTTTAGTATCTGAGAATAGTAACAATTATCTTGTTCTTTTTATTGAGAAATAAGAGTTCAAGTCTTGACATTAATGTAATATAAAGTTACATAAGCATTTTAGCAATTAAAGTTACAATTAAACATTTAATTACAAATACATTTGATTGTCATTTCTTTTGACAAGACGTATGTATGAGGCAGTCTGATTTTGAGGTTGAGTTAACGAGTCGAGACAGTTTTTGAAAAACATATCAGACATATAAATAAATGTCAGTAGATATTTTGGTTTCTTACCTCCTAAGATTACAGGCAGAATCCACAGCAAGAAAAGCAGCTCCATAGTCACATAGTTTAAAACTATTTGAAGGTAATAAGTTGTCTGTCTACCAGATACATTCTATTATGATTTCTTCACATTGCAGTAGCCTACACCCTCTGTGGAGATTAAGGCTTCACGAGTTGCCACACTGGTCATGTTTGTCTTGCACAAGACGCCCAGATCATGATGGTAAATAATGTGCTGCCTCCAACTGGCCTAACAGGAGTGATGTAATTCTTTTACCTTGATGGGTGTACAGAACCATTATTTACTTTTACTTGTTATGATTGAAAACTGAAAATTTGAGATTTTAGGACACAAGAAACTTTTTTTAACTGCAGATAATATTAAATAAAATAGTAAGAGGTAGATGTGCATCGACTATATAGGCTATTTTTTTGCCAATACTGATTGTGATTTGATCTTCAGCTTTGAATTATCAGATAGATTAAATAGCTTCAATATTGACCACTATGTATAATAATAATTGGTTACAATGACAGTAATAATTCTTAATTTCTGTCAGGAATGGAAAAGCATGCAAAATCAATCGGTAGTTAATGATACTTCGAATAGAATAACGAGACACAAACCTGAACATATTTAGTCACGTTTACTCCCATTTATTTTTGGTCACAGTGCTTTGCTACATAACATACATAATTTTAGTCTAAAATTGCACAAATGTGAAGAAATATGTATACACACGATTGCCTCATATTTCTCAGATTACAGTATCCTAATTTCTTAATGACTTATAGAAAGATGATTATCCACAGATTCATCAGTCAGTATCGTGTGTTCATAATTCTAGCTAATGTTTTGAAAATAATTGTATTTTTTGGTATTTTATATGGTCTGTTGGTGGAGCAGCATCAACTATATTAATGCTGGATATTTTTTTATGACTTCAGTTCCTACACCTGTATGGAAGAAAATTAGGGTTAAATCTCTCTAAATGTCTCAAGTGTTACGACCACATTCAACACATTTTATCCGCTATAGTTATTTCTTTTGTGTCTGTTTGATTGATTAGATAAAAAGAGTTTGAAAGATTCTAGATAGTAAAAATGTTGAAATGTTACCTCTTGATGGGAGTTTGGTTAGTGTAATGTATCTGTACTGTTAAGTTAAAGAAACATTTTTACAACTAAAGTTACAATTAAATATTTAATTAACAAGTTTGTGATTATTTATTTTGAAAAGACACAGGGGTGCTAATGTGACTGTTTTGAGGCAGTCTGTTTTTGAAGTTGAGTTAATGAGTTGAGACAGCTTTTGAGGCGGTCATATACCGCGACATGTAAATAAATGTCAGTAGGTATTTTGGTTTCTTACCTCCTAAAGTTGTAGGCAGAATCCACAGCAAGAAAAACAGCTTCATGTTCACTTCGTTTAAAATGATTTGAATGTAATATGTAGTCTGTCGATCAACTACTCCTCAGCTACTGCTATTCTTTTTCTCCTCATTGTAATCTGTGGAGTTTAAGTCTTACTAAGTCTACACTGGTTTTATGTAGAACCCTCCTTCTGTGTTCACGAACCCAAAGTTTAACTTCACCTCATTCCATGAATATCAGTGTGTAAACTATACATGCTGTAGTTTAAAAATGGCAGTGAATCACAGAAACAAACAGCCCTAATTATATGGAAATACAGATTATTTTACACATATAGCACATATATCACAATCATGATTATAAATAATTTGAATATTTTGTAAATAATTTTAACTGGTTTTTAGAGGCCTAACAGGAGTGATATGTAATTATTTTATCTTGACAGTTGTACAGAACCATTATTTACTTTTACTTGCCATTATGACTGAAAATAAAGCACCTAAGATTTGATCACAAAAGAAACTACTTAACTGTAGATGATTTCAAATAAAATATTAAGACAGAGCTGGGAGGTTGTATATATAATTATGATACATAGAGCATTTCACATAAATTGTTATGGTTAAGTAAAATTGTTTAAATGTATAATTCATATATTTAATAGAAATGACATTTACATTTAAGACATTTAGTAGATGTTCCCATACAGATAGACATTTAAAAATCATTTAGTTTTAATGTGTAAATTCAGCAGATAATATGCATAGAATTCAAAACATTATTTGAGCGAATAAAAAAACCAATTCAGAAGTACATATAAGAAAAATACATGTTAGTAAAAATTAATAGAAATTCAACACTGGATTGTTTTTATATCTTGATTACTGTAAGTACTGACACATATTTCCTATATAAATAATAATAATAATAATGATGATGAATAAATACTTCTTGTCTCTCCTTTTATCTGGGCAGTAAATCAATCACTTTGAAACAAACTGTTTTAAACAAACTTTCCCCCCATCTATTCTCATGTTGGTCTGTTGGCAATCTCTTCTGTTAAGCAAGTGTCCTCAGATGCAGCTCTGCTGTTTGCAACAGTCACTGTAAAGGATAGAGATCTGTGAATATGATGCAGTGAGATGAGGAGTATTTATTATGTAACTGTTACCCAGTGTTGGGAAGGTTACTTTGGAAATGTAATAGGTTACAGATTACAAGTTACCCTACTTAAAATATAATAAGTAGTGTAACTTTTCAATTACTTTATTAAACTAATGTAACTGATTACATTTAATTACTTTTTGATTACTTTTCTAAATTTCTAATGTTTTCAACTGTAACTGTAATTTAATTACACATTTTTTCTTAGTAACTGTAACTGATTACAATTACTTTTATTTTGTAATTAAATTATGTAATTCCGTTACATGTAACTAGTTACTCCCCAACACTGCTGTTACCACACACAAACCTCTGATTGGTTGCATCTCTGTAGCCTCTGCATGGGTTTTACTTGATTTTGTACAGCCAGCTGGTTTGAAGAAGATACAATTGTTGCACAAATATGTTAAGAATATATTCCAAATATTTATGCATGTATGCATGCAATTGTGGTAATCCATACCTTTACATTTTATAATTCCTATGATTGCAGTGACGGCAAGGCCTGTGATCACAGCAGCAGGAATCCACCACTGGGGGGAGCTCTCGGACTGTTGTTTTTCTGCGCGTCAGACACAATTTGTGTGGTGAATGAAATGTGAAGAAAATTAGTTTGTTAGTTGAAAAATAGTCTTCAAGAGAACTGAATGAAATTGCAACATCTCCCTTTGCTGTTTAGTTAACTGACGCATTCGTCCAACAAAGTTCCAGAGACTGTTAAAGAGACTTTCATGTTTCAAACTTAACCTGTTTTCATTTTTATTATAGTTTCAACTGGCAGCTATTTCACAGGGTTTTCCTGTGTCTTCAACATCACCAGAGTACCTTGATATCACTTTCCATTTTATTTTTAGCATACCCTTAACAATTAAAAGCCACTTCCTAAATGACATCATCATACAGGAAGTGACATGATTTTGGAGGGAAAACAATAGCACAAACATTAGTAAGTAAAACTGTTTTTATTTTATTTTTTTACTCATTCTGTGATTGTGTGGTCATATTTGGTTAAAGAGTAATGCTTGATAAAATTACAGAGACCTCAATGATACATTCAAAATTGTAAAAGTTAAATGAGAAACCCTAGCATAACATAACTCTAAATCACTCACTGAGCAATGGCATTTAAACTTTTTATTGCCTTCTTGTTGAGTTCCATCATGTTCATTTTATTTGTCATTGTGAAAATAATCAAGTTGTATTTAATAAAGTGCCTACTGCTTAACCATAATTATGAAAGTCTGATATACTCTTATAAAATAAGATATTTTTTAAGTAACAGATCTTAAAAGGTGCAGCAGAACAGAAAAGGTGGAACAGAAATGTCCCTTTTATAAAACAGCAGCAATGATAATCTAGTCTTCATAAAAATAATAAAATGTATTCATATTAATAATAATTTTCTCATTAAATAATCCTTTGCCAAATATTATGGTTCTTTATTAGGCCATTTACAGTTGCTATGGAACTGGTACAAATTAGCCACCAATTTGCCAAAACGTAAGATAGTTAATTGCATAAAGAGTGTTTTGGATTTCAGAGTCAGACTCAGAACTATATGCTTCTTTAAAAAGGGAAATACTGTTGTTTGTGATTTTAACTTCATTTTTAAAGTTAGAAATGTTGTGCAAGTTAATGATGGTGGTTTACAGGGTATAACATGCTCTCATCAGGCTTTAGTGTGATGTTGACTCTTGTATTGTCTTTATGTTTGGCCTCTATGTTGCTGACCTTTGTATGGACCTCATGTTTGGTCTGTGTGATGTTGACTCTCGTATGGACCTCATGTTTGGTCTGGTGAGCAGAGAGGATGCAGGTGTAGGTTCCAGTGTGCTCTAGACTCAGCGGGTTGTGTAGCTGTAGTGAGCCGTCTCCGCCTCGACCCCTGGGAGTCACCAGTCGCACCTTCTTCCAAACGCTGGAGCTCCGCTGTGTGCGGCTGTCATAGGTGTAGATGGTTGAGGACTTGTGTTCTTTGATGAAGGACCATGTCAGTGTGAAGTTCTGCAGGTTCCATGGGGCCACACAAGGGATGATGAAGTCCTGACCTTCCACGCTGAATATTTCTGTTTATTTGAAAATTGGTTAAAATAGTATCTAGGTGCCATTTGAAAAGGTCAGAGACATTGTGATACATGATATTCTCTCATCTGCATGTAATTGTTTGGCCGGTCACGGAAATATTTGGTGATGCAATGTCATGTAATAATAATGATGATGAAATGCAATGTAACGCGTCCAGACATGAGTTGACTCGATGAGATCAAACCTTTCTCCTGCAGTGATGCTCTCCATGTCTGAGACCTGTAGAATGATTGGACGAGGCAGATGTAGGTCAGATCTTTCAGCTTCTTGAGCTTGCTCTCCACCGAGTACAGGCCTTGTTTGTCAGCCGTTTTGTGTGTGAAGGGTTGGAAGGAATCAGGTAGACTGGCTGGCTCTGTGAACAGGTTTACACGGGGAGCAGGGTAGACATCTTGACTGGAGCATATGACTTCCTCAAAACCACTGAGACGTGTTGTCTCCAAGCTCACTGACTGGATAGGGGCTGGAATGACAGATTCATTTGTTGTTTTTGTTGTTTCTGGTGTCATTATCATTTTCAAGTCATGATTACTGTGGCAATTTTATTTTATTTTTTAACATTTTTAAAGCTTTAGAAGCACAAACCCTATGCTTTGTGTTGTTGGGGATATAAAATATATAAAATATTCTTGCATTTATTCATTTCCTGGCCAGGTGTCTATGGTAGTTTGTAGGACACATTTTGTTTGTCCCACATTTGGAATAATAATAATAATAATAATAATAATAATATAATTTATTTATTTATTTATCTATCTGACAGGGATTCTGTGGCAGATTATATGCAACTGTACTATGTGATAAGTAA
Organism: Sinocyclocheilus rhinocerous; assembly: GCF_001515625.1. Lineage (NCBI taxonomy): Eukaryota > Metazoa > Chordata > Actinopteri > Cypriniformes > Cyprinidae > Sinocyclocheilus > Sinocyclocheilus rhinocerous. The sequence continues at coordinate 2,199,824 of NW_015645059.1, forward strand.
TTGTATATATACTGAACAAAATTATAAACGCAACACTTTTGTTTTTGCCCCCATTTTTCATGAGCTGAACTCAAAGATCTAAGACTTTTTCTACGTACACAAAAGGCCTATTTCTCTCAAATATTGTTCACAAATCTGTCTAAATCTGTGTTAGTGAGCACTTCTCCTTTGCCGAGATAATCCATCCACCTCACAGGTGCGGCATATCAAGATGCTGATTAGACAGCATGATTATTGCACAGGTGTGCCTTAAGCCCCGTTCAGACTACACAATTTTTTTGTCGGTTACGACAGTCACTGTGTCAGATTACACGATTTTGACTGGATAAAATCTTGTCGTGTCGTGGGTACCAAACATGCCAGACTACGCGTTGCTTCCTGACCAATCATTGCGTGACGTCGTGCGTACTGTCATCAAGAAGCCTGACTTCCGTAAACAACAGCGGCAATGGATACCGAAGTTGCGTGTTTTGTACTGGTTGTGTTGTCCTCGGAAAAGTGCAAAAAAAGAAAGAAAACTCGACAGTGGACACGTTCCTGGCTTGCTCGAAGAGGAAAATATGGGCTGTCAATCCTCCAAAGAGAACTCGAGGTAAAATATGGATTTTTTATAGTTTTATGTTTAGCCAGACAAAAACAGACCGTTAAAAAAAATCGAGCTAAAGCTTAAATTAAGCAGTATGCAGCTCCGATGTTTTTCATTGATCACCAATGTCATTTTACACTTCAGAAGTACAATTTGTTTTATGTAGTCACATGGGGTAAACATAAAATTACAGAGACCTCAATGATACATTCAAAATTGTAAAAGTTAAATGAGAAACCCTAGCATAACATAACTCTAAATCACTCACTGAGCAATGGCATTTAAACTTTTTATTGCCTTCTTGTTGAGTTCCATCATGTTCATTTTATTTGTCATTGTGAAAATAATCAAGTTGTATTTAATAAAGTGCCTACTGCTTAACCATAATTATGAAAGTCTGATATACTCTTATAAAATAAGATATTTTTTAAGTAACAGATCTTAAAAGGTGCAGCAGAACAGAAAAGGTGGAACAGAAATGTCCCTTTTATAAAACAGCAGCAATGATAATCTAGTCTTCATAAAAATAATAAAATGTATTCATATTAATAATAATTTTCTCATTAAATAATCCTTTGCCAAATATTATGGTTCTTTATTAGGCCATTTACAGTTGCTATGGAACTGGTACAAATTAGCCACCAATTTGCCAAAACGTAAGATAGTTAATTGCATAAAGAGTGTTTTGGATTTCAGAGTCAGACTCAGAACTATATGCTTCTTTAAAAAGGGAAATACTGTTGTTTGTGATTTTAACTTCATTTTTAAAGTTAGAAATGTTGTGCAAGTTAATGATGGTGGTTTACAGGGTATAACATGCTCTCATCAGGCTTTAGTGTGATGTTGACTCTTGTATTGTCTTTATGTTTGGCCTCTATGTTGCTGACCTTTGTATGGACCTCATGTTTGGTCTGTGTGATGTTGACTCTCGTATGGACCTCATGTTTGGTCTGGTGAGCAGAGAGGATGCAGGTGAAGGTTGAGGTTCCAGTGTGCTCTAGTCTCAGCAGGTTGTGTAGCTGCAGTGAGCCGTCTCCACCTCGACCCCTGGGGGTCACCAGTCACACTTTGTCCTTCCAAACGCTTGAGCTCCTCTCTGTGAGGCTGGCATAGGTGTAGATAGTTGAGGACTTGTTTTCTTTGATGAAGGACCATGTCAGTGTGAAGTTCTGCAGGTTCCATGGGGCCACACAAGGGATGATGAAGTCCTGACCTTCCACGCTGAATATTTCTGTTTATTTGAAAATTGGTTAAAATAGTATCTAGGTGCCATTTGAAAAGGTCAGAGACATTGTGATACATGATATTCTCTCATCTGCATGTAATTGTTTGGCCGGTCACGGAAATATTTGGTGATGCAATGTCATGTAATAATAATGATGATGAAATGCAATGTAACGCGTCCAGACATGAGTTGACTCGATGAGATCAAACCTTTCTCCTGCAGTGATGCTCTCCATGTCTGAGACCTGTAGAATGATTGGACGAGGCAGATGTAGGTCAGATCTTTCAGCTTCTTGAGCTTGCTCTCCACCGAGTACAGGCCTTGTTTGTCAGCCGTTTTGTGTGTGAAGGGTTGGAAGGAATCAGGTAGACTGGCTGGCTCTGTGAACAGGTTTACACGGGGAGCAGGGTAGACATCTTGACTGGAGCATATGACTTCCTCAAAACCACTGAGACGTGTTGTCTCCAAGCTCACTGACTGGATAGGGGCTGGAATGACAGATTCATTTGTTGTTTTTGTTGTTTCTGGTGTCATTATCATTTTCAAGTCATGATTACTGTGGCAATTTTATTTTATTTTTTAACATTTTTAAAGCTTTAGAAGCACAAACCCTATGCTTTGTGTTGTTGGGGATATAAAATATATAAAATATTCTTGCATTTATTCATTTCCTGGCCAGGTGTCTATGGTAGTTTGTAGGACACATTTTGTTTGTCCCACATTTGGAATAATAATAATAATAATAATAATAATAATATAATTTATTTATTTATTTATCTATCTGACAGGGATTCTGTGGCAGATTATATGCAACTGTACTATGTGATAAGTAATTGTATATATACTGAACAAAATTATAAACGCAACACTTTTGTTTTTGCCCCCATTTTTCATGAGCTGAACTCAAAGATCTAAGACTTTTTCTACGTACACAAAAGGCCTATTTCTCTCAAATATTGTTCACAAATCTGTCTAAATCTGTGTTAGTGAGCACTTCTCCTTTGCCAAGATAATCCATCCACCTCACAGGTGAGGCATATCAAGATGCTGATTAGACAGAATGATTATTGCACAGGTGTGCCTTAAGCCCCGTTCACACCAAGAGCGATAACTATAAAGATAACTATAAAGATAACGATATTAGCGT
>NW_015645059.1:2202965-2203253 GCF_001515625.1 Sinocyclocheilus rhinocerous
ATGCTGATTAGCAGAGGTGGGACCAAGTCATTGTTTTGCAAGTCACAAGTAAGTCTCGAGTCTTTGCATTCAAGTCCCGAGTCAAGACAGACAAGTCCCAAGTCAAGTAAGAATATATGCTTCTAGGTGTTATATCGATGCCAATGAGCCATTATTTGGAACCTCAATGAAACATATTTAAAAATGTGTGAGCAGAAACTCAGAAAGAACTGCTTTGAAAGAACTAGAAGAAATAACTGCAAGCATACTTTACAAGTGAGAGGAAACATGCAATATGGATGCAGACAA
>NW_015645059.1:2203289-2210068 GCF_001515625.1 Sinocyclocheilus rhinocerous
AATACTCATTTTGTGAAAGAAACACTTCTTCAAATTATATTTTAAATGATCATTAGGCATCATTCAAATGATCATTCAAATTTGAATGATCATTCAAAACACCATTCAAATGATCATCACTATTGCCGCTTGCCCACTTCAGACATTAGGCCTAATGTGCATTTTTGCACATGCAATTAAAATATGTAACTGATCGAACAAAAACTGTGGAGATCTGACAAAAACAGGTCTCAGAGAGGTGTTTATTACAAATAAAAATGAAAATGAAAGCACATAGAGTTGGCAAAGTGCGAGGGTCGTGGCGGGATGCCCGGGATGCGGATCCGTCACTCATGATGCACCTCGGTGTCGGACAAACAGAAGAAGTGGGGAATATTTAACAGCAGCGGTCACGGTGATGATGAGGCGAGCACCAGTGATCGCGGCCGCGCCTCTCGTTTCTCATGCCCGCTCCGTGTGTCTGCTGGGCGGCGATCAAAAGGACGGCAGCGCTTTTCACGAGCGGAGATCGCTACTAGACAAATAATGTAATTTTTCCCCCTTTTTTTCTTTCTTATCTCGGTTCTTTTGTCGTAAGTTATGCTATCAGGTTGTTGATTGCGGCCTGTGGAATGTTGGTCCACTCCTCTTCAATGGCTGTGCGAAGTTGCTGGATATTGGCAGGAACTGGAACACGCTGTTGTATACGCCGATCCAGAGCATCCCAAACATGCTCAATGGGTGACATGTCTGGTGAGTATGCTGGCGCTTCACCATTCAGAGGTTTTACCGATGACGACGACGATGATCTTCCCACGGCGCAACGGCGCACTCGCCAACAAAAGGTCAGCATGCTTGAGCTTATGCTGGGGCAGATCGCTAACTACTGCCCTATTATTTCCCGAAATACTATTGTTAAAAACTCCACTTGCATTGATAACATATGGCAGACTATCAGACTACATTATGGATTCCAATCTACTGGTGCACATTTCATTGACTTTGCTGCTATTAAGCTTGAGTCTAATGAAGGGCCAGAGGATTTGTACCAGAGATTAATGGCTTTTGTTGAGGACAATTTACTACGCAGAGACTCTGGCATTACTCACGGAGGTGAAGCCATTCTAGAGGATGAGGAGCTCTCTCCCTCGATCGAAAACTTCATTGTTCTAACTTGGCTTCGTCTTATACACAGCGATTTGCCAAAGCTTGTAAAGCAGAGGTATGGCACGGAGTTACGGTCACGCACCCTGGCATCCATCAAACCAGAGATATCTCAGGCCCTGTGTTCATTACTAGATGAGCTACAGTCGTCAGAGGATGCCAGAGCTATGCGCACAGCCGTTTCTAACCCTCCAAGACAGAAGCTTGCTGCACTGGGTCGATCTAGGAAGTCCTGCCCACTCTGTAAGGAGGCTCGCAGTCGATGCCACACTGCGTCTGATAGCTCAGTGGAGATATATCATTGCGACAGACCTCACCAAGGCATTCTACCAAATTCCACTTTCCAAATCTTCTTTGAAGTACTGCGGGGTGGTCACGCCATTTAAAGGAGTCCGGGTGTATGCCAGATGTGTCATGGGTATGCCCGGCTCAGAAACCACATTAGAGGAGTTAACCTGTCGCGTGCTTGGCGATCTTCTTCAACAGGGACAGGTGGCCAAGGTCGCTGATGACCTGTACTGTGGTGCCGATACCCTTGAGGATCTTCTTGCAGTGTGGAAAAAGGTCTTAGTGGCCCTCCAGGCATGCAATCTGTGCTTATCTCCCAGTAAGACGATCGTTGCCCCAGTCAAGACTAACATTTTGGGGTGGGTCTGGAATCAGGGTACTATTCGTGCCAGTTCGCACCGCATTTCAACATTGGCCTCGTGCACCCCTCCTGCGACTGTTAGAGGTCTGCGGTCCTTTATTGGTGCATATAAAGTCCTAGCTCGTGTCCTTAAGGGTTGTGCGTCGATCCTTGCCCCCTTCGACAACATGGTCGCTGGTGGTGAGTCGACCGCTGCGGTTGTGTGGTCAGATGAGCTCCTCCAGTGTTTTCATAGGGCTCAGCAGGCGTTATCTACTAGTTGCGCTGTAACAATACCACGACCTGATGATCAACTTTGGATTGTCACCGACGGTGCTCTTAGGGATCCAGGGCTAGGCGCGACAATGTATGTTATGAGGGGGGAAAAGTTGTTGATCGCCGGACACTTTAGCGCTAAGCTTCGCAAAAATCAGATCAATTGGCTTCCGTGTGAGATTGAGGCCCTAGCTATAGCCGCTGCTCTGAAGCATTTTGGTCCATATATTATTCAGTCATCACAGAAGGCGTGTGTGCTCACTGACAGTAAACCATGCGTACAGGCCTTTGAGAAGCTGTGTAGGGGGGAATTTTCTGCGAGCCCACGCGTTACTACTTTCTTGTCTACTGCAAGCCGCTTTCAGGTCTCTGTTCGTCATGTTGCTGGGGCTGCTATTCTCCCTTCAGATTATGCTAGTCGCCATGCTGCACAATGTGACAGTCCGGCATGTCAGGTGTGTAGCTTCGTCCGTGAATCCATGGTCTCTGTCGTGTGCCGTACTGATGTTGCCGACATCTTGCGGGGAGCTCAGAAGTTGCCCTTTGCCAATAGGGCCACATGGGTGTCTATTCAGGCTGAGTGTCCAGACCTCCGCAGGGTACGCGCACATCTTCGGCAGGGTACACGCCCTTCCAAGAGAGTTACCAATGTCAAAGATGTGAAACGGTATTTGAATACTGTTACCTTAGCAAGGGATGGGCTGTTAGTTGTGCGGCGTGACACATTTTAGAGTGGCCTTTTATTGTGGCCAGCCTAAGGCACACCTGTGCAATAATCATGCTGTCTAATCATCATCTTGATATGCCACACCTGTGAGGTGGATGGATTATCTCGGCAAAGGAGAAGTGCTCACTAACACAGATTTAGACAGATTTGTGAACAATATTAGGCCTTTTGTGTACATAGAAAAAGTCTTAGATCTTTGAGTTCAGCTCATGACAAATGGGTGCAAAAGCAAAAGTGTTGCGTTTATAATTTTGTTCAGTGTATATGTTAGATGTTTTTCTAAAACTGTCACCCAGGATGTAATGTACGATTACATTTATTTTATTTATCTGCAGCTGCCATGGTAATTATTATTATTATTATTATTATTATTATTATTATGCCAAATGTGGGACAAAACTTAATGATTTTTGTTCTTTTTATATTATTTTTTTATTAATTATATTATTATTGCTAGAATGCCAGAAAATTAAACACAAAAAATAACAGAGTGTCTGTTTACACTAAGTGCAAATAGCCCGCCTTGTTGGCAGAGGCTATTTACACTAACTCCGCCCACCAACGTCTGATTGGGATAGTCAACACTGAAAAAAGACGCTCGTCAAACATCAGTTTCAGAGGCATAGATAAGGCGCACGCGATCGACCCGAGTTCGAACCCGCCTTTTGCCGAACTTTTTCTCCCTTTTCAAATCTCATATCGCATCGGAAAGGCATTTATTTTCAATAAAAATGAAGGAAATAATAAAAAAGTTGAAAATAAAGTATCGGGTAGGGTTAGGGTAGGTGTAGGGAGGGCTTTATTGTCCCAATAAGGTGGCATCCATTTAATAATTTGAATTAAAATTATAATTTACACTCAATACATTTATTATTGAGTACTGTTTTATAATGTACTACAATATTGAGGTGCAGATAATTGCTACTATTTGCAATAAGTAGTATAAATAGCAGAAAATCTTGCTCTTTTAAAAGTGTAAATAGAATCTATAGCTATTTGCACTTAGTGTAAATAGCATATCGTTAAAAAATACTGCTATTTTCACTTAGTGTAAATAGAATCCATAGCTATTTGCACTTAGTGTAAATAGCTTCTATCACTAAGAAAATATGCTATTTGCACTTAGTATAAATAGAATCTAATTGCTATTTACACTTAGTGTAAAAAGCATCTATCACTATTTACACTTAGTGTAAATAGCATCTATCACTATTTACACTTAGTGTAAATAGCATCTATTGCTATTTGCACTTAGTGTAAATAGCATCTATCGCTATTTACACTTAGTGCAAATAGCCGCTGCCAAAAAATAAACTGTATTTTCAAGCCTACTATAGCCTATTTATTTTGAGATCTTGGTTCACAGTCCATTTGTGTTGGAAAAAGTGAAAAAAAAAATCATAATTTTTCAAGAGTTTCAGGCCCTGTTTTGCCGTTTATCAATGAAAAGGGCCTTTAGCAAATAGTTACAGGTCACTACGTGATATTAGATATGTCACATGGTCACTACTGACCCTATATATGAAGTATAATCATTTCATTTATGATTGCTAAACTCTTGAATATAAACTGTGACAGCCCACCTTCCACCTTGACTATGATGAAGTGCTCAGTAGTTTCTCGAATGCTGGTGACAAGGCACCTGTACTTCCCCCTGTCCTGTGGGCCGCACTTCTGGATATGAAGAGATGCATTACCAGAGGAAATCATTTCGGTGAATAATGATGTCTTGCTGTTGTAGTGCTGATCCGCCTGATCTAACCGGCCACTCCCCTGTATATAACTCTGGATCGGGACATTTTGTCTGAACCAGTATATGATCTCATCTCCAGCTGCTTCAAAGACACAGGGTAGGACACAGTCTTCTGAGAGCGTGCAGGTTAACTGAACATCTAGAGGTGTGGTAAAGAGGAAAATGTGAGATTTTAAACACTAAAAGAAAGTGATTTCTCTCTACTTTGTCTCGTCTAATCTTCAATCATATTGAAGGGTTCATTTGTATCTAAAACTGTTTAAATGGATCGAATAGTTAAGTATCATTCATGGGAGGGCATGATCTGTTCTTGTTTTTGGAGTCCATCTTGAGATCTCCAATTTGACCTGAAACTATTTAGGTCGTAGGTCAAAAACAGAGCTGAAATGCTGGTTTCCCTGGTGATGATAAACATCAGGCAATTAATCAGACCAATGTTTTGTCTGTCACACTTTTGTTTTGAGTCCTTGGTCTGATTTTACTAAAAAGAGTGCGAGAATTTCTACACTTACTCTTATCTTAAGAACAACAATCATTTAAATGTTTAGCAAATATGTCTATTAATATAAGTCACACAGATGGAAAAACTCTGCTATAGGTCTCAGCAATGTTTCTTTTAGTTTAATAATTTCATATTTCAAACCATGTAATGACCTCATGGTGTGTCTGAGACCATGAATTGTTCAGTTTAGCGCATGGAAGCATATGAAAAATCTTCTAGAGAACCTGAAGGTTTTATGTTATGGCTACAACCTGGAGTTTTTCCATTTGTATCAGCAGCAATCCACAATAATATTAGACAAATCCAAGAATGCACTGCTGTCATTGCTCTCTCTTCTTGAAGGCTTGAACTACAGTGGAAAAAAACAATGGTCATTTACTGTATTTATTAACATCAGTCATTTTTAACTCGATACAGTAAATGCTGCTTTCAGCTGGAATATCAGATTGATACTAATTGATACTTTACAAATACATTTTCCAGAGGCTTCACACAAATGTTTAGCCCAGAGAACAATAGATTCAGTTTGGGTGAGCAAGTGAATCAAGAGAGACAAATTATATTCGATTGGATATTGGAAGTGCGTATATGAAGATTTTGACATTGCCCTTCAGTTTTATGATCTTAACATTTTACATTAAGCTTGAGCGTAGTCTTGTTTTTGTTTTGTGTGAAGTCTGGTGATCACATTCTCTCTTTGTAAGTGGAATCTCCCGAATCAAGATCACTCTTGATAACAGAACATTTGTAGGCACAAATCTCCTACCGAAATTAAATTTAACAAAACAACTCACACACCTTTATATAGGAGCACAAGAAGCGATTAAATTAAAATGGCTAATTTGACACACTTTAGAATAAAACAAATCTCAAAAGCAGATGATAATAATAAAATGTCTCTCTGGTTTCTTTGTTGTTAGTAGTTAAATAGAAAAGTAATGTCATACTGTCTCAGGCTTTCTAAGGCTTTAACCATTTATTATTTGTTGTGTTGTGGTTGATATGATTTAAAAGGCAGACTCACGTGCATGTGTTTTGATTGTGGAGGGAAGTCTCGTCTCTGGCAGAGAACTAGACTGTGACTAGACTGACTAGGTTATTTTAGAATACACACTCCCATAGTATCAGCATAGTCCTGCCACTTTGTGTTGATACATGAAAGGGTGGAGTTTCTGAACACTTCATGTCTTCAGGAAAAAAATACAGTAGTCATTCTATGAATATTATATTTTCAGCCATTGCTCCAGTCTTCAGTGTCACATGATCCTTCTGAAATCATTCTAATTTGCTGATTTGGTGCGTAACAAACATTTCTTTTCATAATCCGTGTTGTAAACAATTATGCTGCTTTATATTTTTTGGAAAGAGTGATGCATGCCTGATGGTTTCATTGATGAATAGAAAGTTCGAAAGAACAGCATTGTAATATCTATGATTGTAAGTACTGTATCAAAAAAAAAAACGTTTAAACTGTAATGTACATCAAGTAAACGTTATCAAAATTTAATGGCTTAATGATTTAATGATTTGTTTTCACTTGTTGGGAATGGCACTAAGAGTAAAAAAAATAAACCCTCAATATTCCTATGAAATGTTCCCATAAATGTCTGTTAAATAATTACTCTTTTTATTGCAATGCTTGATGTTTTACAAAAAATAGGTGTTATATATATATATATATATATATATATATTAAATGGTTGGAATTTTCTCCATATTTGCATAATTAAAAATAAAAATTTAATAAAAT
>NW_015645059.1:2212608-2213586 GCF_001515625.1 Sinocyclocheilus rhinocerous
AGGGCAAAGATTAATCATCTTTTTTTATTACAGAAAGTGATCTCTCTTTTTTTTTTCTTTGATATATGGCCAAGTTCTTCTTGTGATAAGTTTAGCAAACCAGTCAAACTCAATGCAGATACACTATTTGTGATGATGTAGCTTGTCTCTGCCGCTGATCAGGCCGTAATCCACCAGATTAGGCAATGCACTGGGATTACTGGACACAGGGATGCCGCAAATGGTTTATGAAAATTTTTTTTCCTCTTTGTATCTGTCCATCCTATGATCTTGCTCTCTCTTCCCTCCACCCTCTCTCTACGCTTCTGTAATGTAATTGATTGCATTAATATGATTTGATTGGTTAGTCCCTGAGCTTTTTATAATAATAACTAATGATGGAATCTGCCTGAAACTGGAGCAGATCATCAGGTGATGCCAGAGCGGCGTTCTGCAAAACACAGATGCAATGGTTTTAACCAGCACCATGCTCCAGTCTTCAGTGTCACATGATCCTTCTGAAATCATTCTAATTTGCTGATTTGGTGCGTAACAAACATTTCTTTTCATAATCCGTGTTGTAAACAATTATGCTGCTTTATATTTTTTGGAAAGAGTGATGCATGCCTGATGGTTTCATTGATGAATAGAAAGTTCGAAAGAACAGCATTGTAATATCTATGATTGTAAGTACTGTATCAAAAAAAAAAACGTTTAAACTGTAATGTACATCAAGTAAACGTTATCAAAATTTAATGGCTTAATGATTTAATGATTTGTTTTCACTTGTTGGGAATGGCACTAAGAGTAAAAAAAATAAACCCTCAATATTCCTATGAAATGTTCCCATAAATGTCTGTTAAATAATTACTCTTTTTATTGCAATGCTTGATGTTTTACAAAAAATAGGTGTTATATATATATATATATATATATATATATTAAATGGTTGGAATTTTCTCCATATTTGCATAATTAAAAATAAAAATTTAATAAAAT
>NW_015645059.1:2213635-2235531 GCF_001515625.1 Sinocyclocheilus rhinocerous
TTTTAGCAAAGGGCAAAGATTAATCATCTTTTTTTATTACAGAAAGTGATCTCTCTTTTTTTTTTCTTTGATATATGGCCAAGTTCTTCTTGTGATAAGTTTAGCAAACCAGTCAAACTCAATGCAGATACACTATTTGTGATGATGTAGCTTGTCTCTGCCGCTGATCAGGCCGTAATCCACCAGATTAGGCAATGCACTGGGATTACTGGACACAGGGATGCCGCAAATGGTTTATGAAAATTTTTTTTCCTCTTTGTATCTGTCCATCCTATGATCTTGCTCTCTCTTCCCTCCACCCTCTCTCTACGCTTCTGTAATGTAATTGATTGCATTAATATGATTTGATTGGTTAGTCCCTGAGCTTTTTATAATAATAACTAATGATGGAATCTGCCTGAAACTGGAGCAGATCATCAGGTGATGCCAGAGCGGCGTTCTGCAAAACACAGATGCAATGGTTTTAACCAGCACCACTACCTTCAAATGTTCATTTCCTGTAATATTTATTCTCAGATGCCTAAATCTGATGATCTATCTGGACTACATCTGTGATACCAATGATATTTTCTTGAAAGAAGGTGAACAAGAGGACAAGGACAGGATTACATCTCCATATGTCAATGCAACATGTCACTCTGATGTTTAGGTTCATCTTATTGTCTCTTATTTGTTCGCTTTGTATGTTTTTCACATCAGCATCAGCGAATGAAGTGTATGAACACGAGTGGACAGGTATGACAAGTTTATCTTCAACAGTAATGGCATAAAGCTATAACTCCTGGCATGTGGAAATCCCGATTAGAGATGGTCTCATCCCACTGTGTAGGTTAAAGGAATATCCACCAGCTACAGATAAGAGGATTTGGGAGGAATTAATGTCATTCTTTTATTACTGTAAGGATAAATTCATAGTGATTTATGTTTGGGTGACAAAGCACCACCGACAACAGCGACCAGACACACGCTGACACACACAATCAGCTGAAGTATGCAGTGATGGACGCAGAATATATGCTGTAATACGATCAAACAAACTAGATTTCAGATTTACGATTGTACTGGGAGACGTGCGAACATCAGCAAATGCCGTAACGCTTCCCAGCGCCCTCTCAGCCGAGGTTTGCTTGGGATGGCCAGGACCCAGGAACCATCCCGTATTGGCTCTGTAGAAGAATTCTCGACTCCAGCTACAGACGAAGAGAAACAGGTCTTCCGTCATCGTATCTGGTCATGAAGCTGGTCCTGCTGACTCTCAGGCTGCTGTGCCTTGCTTGTCTCTGGCCCGTCACCTTGCTCAACAACCCCTATCCTAACCGGAAGAAAAACAAGGATGTTTACGTGGCTGAGCATGGCAAAAACAGATTCCGAGGGTGAGTAATGAATTACTTTTGAATTACTGTTCAAAACTTTTGGGGTCAGTAAGAAAAAAAAATGTAATTAATAAAATGATTGGAAAAAGTGACAGCAAAAGCATTTATGATGTTACGAATAGATTTCTATTTCTAATAAATGTTGTTCTTATGAACTTTCTATTCATCAAAGACTTCTGACAAAAATGTATCATGGTTTCCACAAAAATATTAGGCAGCACAACTGATTTCAGCATTGATAATAATAAGAAATGTTTATTGAGCAGCAATGTAATGCCTGCTGTAAATTCAGCTTTGCCATCACAGAAATAAATTAAATTTTTAATTATATTGTTTTTTTTGTAAATAATTAAAAAAATTTATGTAAAACTCTTTCACAATATTACTGAATTTTTGATTAAATAAATGCAGCCTTCATGGTGAGCATAAGAGACTTATTAAAAAAAATATATATATAAAAAAACTTTTCAATGGTAGTGTACATTGTTAGGTTGTTTGATAAATAAAATTTTACTGTTTCATCTTCAGCAAATTGTTAGTTGTAATACATCTAAAATGACTTTGTTTGGACTTTTAGACATGTAATAGGGTTTATTGAATGGTAGTGTACATTGTTAGGTTGTTTGATAAATAAAATTTTACTGTTTCATCTTCAGCAAATTGTTAGTTGTAATACATCTAAAATGACTTTGTTTGGACTTTTAGACATGTAATAGGGTTTAAATATTTGATCAGTTTTGCATAAAGATGTTGCTCTGTCGTTTGCCAGCATGCTTCAGTGTGTGAACAGATGGGGAGTAATTAGGAAAGAGTAAATAGGGGGTTTAAAAGACTGGAGGACATCAGAACCAGTTTTGAAGGGTTTCTGTGTTGTTTAGCATGAGGCTTAACTGAAAAATAGTGTTTCATTCTGGAATTTCTGATTAACCATTCAGGTGTGCTATATTGGATATTACAAGGTAGATAAATTACCTATATTGTTAGAATCTGTATTATTTTAGTAACATTGTTAATATTTAGATTTTTTTCATTTTTTTTAGTATTCACTTTAATTTTAGCTAAAGGTTTGGTAATTTTTATTGTTTTTTTTATGTGTCTGTAGTTTTACTTAATTTGTATTTATTAATTTATAGTTCATTTAGGTTTAGTTATTTTACTAGTAATTAATCTAAATGATTATGAGAAATATTGCCTTTGCAACTAGTTGAAATAAAATATGCTTTCATTTGTATTTTATTTTTGTATATTATTTATATAGTGTATTACACTTAATATGGCATTATAGTTTATTTAGTTTCAAGTAATGTAAATGTGAATTATTGAATTATCTTTGTAATATCTGTCTACATGAGGAATGAAGTGTGGCTTAAATCCATTGTTGGTGGTTGTATATTACCACAGAGTAATGAGTTACACACAACCTCAGGAGTGAGAATATGCTTTCATTCTGTAATTAAAACCATCCTGGTGCCATCATCTGATTTTTGCTTTCATAGTGGAGGATGGAGAGCAGCCAAACTGCTGTTTGGCATTAAAGTCACGCCTGCAGTTTCCTAAAAAGCCTTTTTACAGTGTCAGCCAGGTTTTCCAGGTAATTTTTGTTAATGTGTCACTGCATTGAATATTTATAAAAGCTTTATCATGGTGAACTCTGTTTTTAGAAAGAAATTAATACGGTAAAAACACATCTATTTAACTATATGTATTTAGTTTTTTAATGTAATTTAGTCATTTTTATTTTTCAGATAATCACAGCAGTGTACAGCAGCATGCATTGTGTCATTAGTTCTCTGCTGTGTTTTTGTTAGCATGATTGCGTAATGAGTCCATCACACAGTCTTTAGTGGTTGTGTGGTTCTGTATTCAGTTTGAGGTTTAATTTTGTAATTGCACTTCAGTGTGCAATTAACTTTGCCGTGTATTGAGCACAGCATGATTGACAGTATATTTGGGGTTTCAATTAAAGCACGCAGACGGAAAAGCTATGTTAGGTAAACATTGTATGTCTACGACTGACCTTCACTAGTTACTGACGTGTTTTTGGCATATTTCATATCTTATCTCTCAGGACTCAGAGAACGGCTTGCTCAGGAGGCTTCTGGAACTGCTCCAAACCATAGCTCATTTTCACAATCTGGCACACACAACCGCTGTTGTACGACAAGCTGTTTTTATAAATCATTCCTCTAATGGCTAGAGTAATTATTTTCATATTACAGATGCTGGAGCACTGCGGCAGATGTTTAGGGTAGCGTTCTGACATGGAAACAGGTCGGCAAATGATTAAAACACGTTTTAGTTCTCTGTAATGCAAGGGTCCGACCCTGGACAACATTCCCGCTATTCCCTCCTGTTGAAAAATCACAGAAGTGCAATAACGGCCTGTGTGTGTTTTTCTCCTGACCTTTTTTTCTCATTTTTCAGACGGATTGACTACAAATTAAAGAGAAAGGACAGCACTAAGTCCCTCCTGATCAAAACTGAGCAGCTGCTAAGAATCGAAGACCACGACTTTGCCATGAGGCCTGGATTCGGAGGTCAGGACTCATTTTTTATTTGCTCCAATGATCAATTTTCATCTGGATCCTGAAAATCACACTTAGAGTGTTCTTTTTAATAAACCTGATTAGAAATGGACTGTACCATTTCACTGTGTCAGAGGGCAGAGTGAGGTGGATGTTGCCATCTCTCTGCCCGGGGGGGGATTGGGGAAAGTGACCAGAGGTGACTTTGACAGGGCGAGTGTGGTCCTAAATTCAAACGTGACCCAGATTGTGCCAAACACAAATTAGATAATGGGTGTTGAGGACACAGATGTGCTTTGGTGGACAATAATCTGGATTACATCCCAGACCTGGTAAAACAGATGGAAAAGTGCAAGATGCCACTCATAGACCATTTTCACACATATTTGAATACTTAAAGGGATAGTTCAGCCAAAAATGAAAATTACCCCATGATTTTCTAATCCTCAAGCCATCCTAGGTGTATATGACTTTCTTCTTTCAGACAAATACAATCAGAGTTCCAAACCTTCCAAGCTTTATAATGGCAGTGAATGGGGGTCGAGATTTTGAAGCCCAAAAAATGCATCCATCCATCATAAGAAGTGCTCCACACGGCTCCGGTGGGTTAATAAAATCCTTCTGAAGTGAAGCAATGCGTTTGCGTAAGAAAAATATCCATATTGAAAACTTTGAAAACCGTAACCTCTAGCTTCTGCTTACTGTCGTATGCGCACTCACGAGAGAGTGATGTTCTGGGCAAATGACGTAGGTGCAGAGTAAGCTACAGTGAGAAGTGACGAATGCGGAAGCGCAGACGAGAGAGCAAAACACCGGTCACGAATTAGAAGTACAAAATGAAGATTTATTAGCTGTGTGGAGTACTTTTTATGATGGATGGATGCACTTTATTTTGCTTAAAAATCTGCCTTTTTTTTGCGTAAAAATATGCCATTAAAGCTTGAAAAAGCCAGGACATTTCTAATACATCTCTGATTGTATTCGTCTGAAAGAAGAAAATCATATACACCTACAGTAGGATGGCTTGAGTGTCTTTCATTTGTGGTTGAACTATCCCTTTAAGACACACTTACAATATGTAAATGCCATTGTAGTATTAATATATCAATTATCATAGCAAGTGCCTTTTTTAAAACCAAGATATTATAAACAGACTTTTTAAACAAAATATATAACTGCATATTGTATCAAATGAAGTTTATTCAGTTGACTGAAGTTTATTTATAAAACGGTAGATATACTGGGAAAGTATAACAACAATCACCTTGGTTTGTTGTTCTGCTATTGTAAAGTTATTGTTTGAGGTTTTAATTAAATACTGATATGGAATTTATGAATATTTTGCTTTGTAACTGTTTAAAAGTGCACTTAAGTGTGTTGAGAAACTTGAGTCGCTCTCTTTAAGTACACTTGAGTGGCCTTTCATATTATTTGCAACTACAATCTTTGATTTTTTTTTTTAAATATAAGATTTGAAGTTTAATACAACTCACAAACCTCTTTTTCAAAAGGGCCTCCGAAGTTAAATCCTCAGTCAGGTCTTATACAACCCCTAAATAGTATTTAACAACAGACTGAACTTTAAAGGGGTCATATGATGCTGCTAAAAAGAACATTATTTTGTGTATTTGGTGTAATGAAATGTGTTTATGCGGTTTAAAGTTAAAAAAACACATTATTTTCCACATACTGTACATTATTGTTTCTCCTCTATGCCCCGCCTTTTTGAAACGCGTCGATTTTTACAAAACTAATCGGTCTGAAAAGCGAGGTGTGCTCTGATTAGCCAGCTATCCAGTGCGTTGTGATTAGCCGAATTTTGCAACTTTACAGATCTTCTTTATGCACCAAGAGCTTGTAACACTCTAAAGAGAAAGGAAAAAATGAAATCGCATCATATGACCCCTTTAAACATTTATAAACGCATGCAAGCACATAAATGACAAATATCAATGGCAAATTTCACCATACATGGTTCACTGTGAGTGGTGGCATAGATGTAAGCATAAATCATTGTGTCACTTCCTTTCAACCAGCAGTGCTCTAATCTGCCAGTGCTTTAACTGTAAAAGAAGAAGCAGGAGGAGGAAGGGATAGATAAGATTAAATACGGCAGTAGTTTATTGGTGATTGAGCTTTCTTTTACATGATTGAAGAAGATTGACATGTGGAACCAGGCTTTGAATGCTGTCCATTCAGTGGACCACTGTTAATTAATGATGGGACAAATAGGATTAGAGTAACATATTGAGCTCCATATGCTCTCTCTGTAGGAGCAACGGAGGCAGTTTCTCTCTAAGTTGATATCAAAGGCATTGCTGTTGTCCTGCTTGCATATGATTGTGTCTTCAGTTCTGTAGGATCTGCCATCCCTGTGGGCATTGATGTGCAGGTGGAGAGTATAGACAGCATCTCTGAAGTAAACATGGTAAAAGTCCACATTCTCTTTTTATATAAATATAGCATGATGGTTCTGGTTCTTTAACAGTTCCATTAATGATTCTTAGTATATATTGAATAAATACTTGGAACTAAGACATTATGAGATTATTTCAATAATCTGAATACAAACCAGTTCTCAGCACAAAATTCAATAAAATGTTGGTCTTCTAAAAGCAGGCCTTTGGCTTCCTACAAAGTAAATCTCAGCAATATAAAAGGTCTTCCTGGTATATGTCAAAACCATTTTTTTTTGCACCAAAATGCCAGTAACTGCTCTTCACTGTTGCCCTTAATAAATTGTCATGTTTATCTATAAGGTCAGTAAAATCTAAAGGTCTCTTGCAGGACTTTACGATGACCCTATACCTGAGGCATTATTGGAAGGATGAACGGTTGGCATTTCCCTCCAGTAACAATCTGAGCCGCACATTTGACGGCCGGCTGGTAAAGAAGATCTGGAAGCCTGATGTCTTTTTCGTCCATTCCAAGCGCTCCTTCATCCATGATACCACCATGGAGAACGTAATGCTGAGGGTTTACCCAGACGGCAACATCCTTTACAGCGTCAGGTAGATGCCTGCAACCTCTGATGATTCATTTCCTTCATATGTAATGTTTTAATAATGGAATATTCTCTTGATTGTAGGATTACAGTTACTTCTCTCTGCTCAATGGACTTCAGCAGATTCCCACTGGACTCTCAAAACTGTTCCCTGGAATTGGAGAGCTGTGCGTGTCCACCTAGAAACATCTTCAGTTCTAGTGTAATTTAAACTTGCAGCTTTTTGACACCATTTAGACAGTAAAATAATGGTAATGGAAAGGTGCTTACAATGGAAGTATATGAAGTAATGAAATAAATGTTCGAATATGCACTGTTGCGAAAGTATAGCAGCAAGTTACATACAGTATGTTAGCATGAGACATTTTTTTTTTTCTGTCATGTGAAGCCTGTAAACCAAGCAACCTTTCACTTTTAATTCGATTTTATCAAACAATTAGATGTTTATTTGCCTAGAAAAAGGTATTTCCACTCCAAAAATGATGATTTATGACTTTACAAATTTACAAGATGATACACATAATAGCAGTAAAGTCATTGTGAGTTGCTATTTGCAACCTATTTCTTCACATAATGTGACATAAAACTGAGTGAAACAGGATATTTATCAAGAAAAATGCAAACTGGAAATCAATTAAATCATTAAACGTGGAAGTTACTTAGTGTTATTTTAGTATTATTTATGTACTATTATTATATTTATAAATATATGGAATTAGCTTTTATTTCATTTTTGGTTTTCATTTTTTTAATTTTAGTTTTAGTAATTTTATGTGCTTTTGCCATTTTTTATTTTATTTAAATCTTTTTCAATAGTTTAAGTTCATGACAACAACACTGTTACTTACTAGAGCAAATGTTAGCGTTTTAAAATTACATCTAAAAATAGCTTTATTTATCCAGGCTACTTTTAAACCCATGGAGTACATGGACCCATTTAATTTTATTGTATGTGCCTTGCTACAACTGCCTATTTTGAATCAGATGAGGACTGATTTGAAATGATTTTCTTCAGGAACCAACAATATGCCACAAATGCCGTTTGAATCCAGAACATTGATAAAATGGTGCCATAATAGCACACTTCAAGTTATCCATGTATATAAACACAACTTGAACAGGCACACTATCTTTTGCCTGTTTTCTTTATCTTTTGGCTTCTCTCCTGTATCCCATTAAGATGCATATGCTGAGAGCGACCTCATGCTGTACTGGAAAAATGGCAATGACTCTTTGAGGACAGATGAGATTGCTCTCTCTCAGTTCTTCATTGAAGAGTTTCACCCCTCACATGGTCTGGCACTGTACAGCAGCACGGGTATGGCACACTTTTCTCTCTCTCCTTCTGTGTATTCGTGCTATGACAAATCTTATCTCTTTGTCCTGTTTGGTACCAGTAGGTCATTAATTCCTGACTTTACACGCGTTTCTGTCAGGCTGGTACAATAGGCTCTACATCAACTTCATCCTCAGAAGACACATATTCTTCTTTATGCTGCAAACATATTTTCCTACAATGCTGATGGTTGTGCTGTCCTGGGTGTCTTTTTGGATTGACAGGCGGGCGGTACCGGCCCGTGTCTCGCTTGGTGCGTAACACCTATCCACACACATGCAAAAACGGCTCAAAAATGGTTCTTCTATTGTATCTCTGTGAAAACCCCCTTTTGGAAATTTTATTTTAATGTTGTTGGACTGCAACCCTGTGTGGTGTAGATTTAGGTTGCTTAGTTGTCTCGTTGCTTAACAAAGTCGTAATGTTTTTCCGCAGACAATAAGAAACAAGCCTGCATAAATGTGATTTAGCCAAGTAGGACATGGTCCTGGTTTAACATCAACAGAAAACGCATTTGTCACTCTCATTTATAATCAAACTATGTGTGAGTGCGACCATATTTTTCACACTAAAACAGTACTGACATGCATAATTTGCTGCTGTGTGAACATAGCCTATTTATGCGGCTTCACACTGTGTAGCTCCACCCATTATGAAATCTCACTGGTCCAAAATCCTGCAAAATGTGTTCTGATTAGCTGTGATTTTTAGTGATCGTGTCACAGAAGTTTCACAATTTTTTTTCTTTTATACTCGCTGGAAACCCTAGCCTGACATCTGATTGGTTGGGAAGAATCAACAAGTATGTTGATCTAGACAGCACTGCATTTTGTAACTTTGTAAATCAGTCTAAAATTGTGGTCACATTAGCGAAGTTTCCTGGGCTAAAAATGTCTGTTGTCTAGTGCCAATTGTGTAATGATGTTTAAAAGCATAGCTCACACAGAAGTCACTTTCAAGCATCTTTCTGTTGGTCAACGTGGCCAAAAGAACCCATGGTGAACTCTGTGAGGAAATCTTTTGCCCTATCGAAAAATTCCCACTTGTGTGGATTCTTACTGAAATGACTAGAGTTCAGCCTCCGAACTGGATTTCAGTTAGCTGAACAATGATAAATGTGACTGCATCAGAGTATAGTCAGTGTGTCTCTCTGCATGTGTGTTCAATCCAGGCATCACTACAGTGTTGACTATGTCCACCATAATTACGGGAGTGTCAGCGTCCATGCCTCAGGTATCATATGTGAAAGCGGTGGACATCTATTTGTGGACCAGCTTCCTGTTTGTGTTTCAGTCCGTCATCGAGTACGCAGCCGTCAACTACTTCACTACTAAGGAGGAAATGAAGAAACTCGAGCAATTGAAGGTCAAAGTTCTCTTAAACATTCTTAATTCATTCACTCTAAACTTGATACAAATTTTCAGCATTTTCTCTACATTCCAGGAAATTTTTATTTTGAAATGTCGCCCCCTGTTGATCAAATATTGTAATAGATCAATCAATTCTTTAAAATGGACTTAAGACAGCATAAAAATGCTTTTTAAACCAGATCTATTTTTGTCCACACTGTTAAGTTCTAAATAGACAAAAAAGATCCATATTGTTCATGTGCTATGTAATTATTAACCTATATGATAGCTGTCTGTAAATGGAACAAAATTCCAGTGATTATTCATGGGTAATCTTGATTTAAATAATTAAAATCTCCATTGTTGATCTCAAATCAAATATGGCCCTTGTGGACCTCAATAACATCAAATGTCAATGGACCTTGATCATCAAACCTCTGCCATAGGCATTATTTTTTTATTTTAGAGCAAGTTTTAGTGCACTATTTCTTTAATCTCCAATATGTTGTACTTTAAATAATCTTACCAAATAAATTCCAGAAAAAGTGAATTGTGTTTGCCTTCTACAGCTCTCGGGATACGATGCATCTCAAGCCATGGCGTTCGATGGCTGTTTCCATGACCAGGACATAGAGCTCAGCACATTTCCATTGTCTGACCTAAACACAGACCCATGCATGTCCTCCAGGAACTCCACAACGCCCGACCTCCCTCCCGTCCTGGGCACGCGCCTCCGTCGGTGGCGTTCTATCCGCCAAAGCGTCAACCATATCATGAACAACAGTTACAAGATCGACTCCTATTCCAGAATATTCTTTCCTTTGGCATACTTCCTCTTCAATATCATCTACTGGAGCATCTACTCCTAAGCGAGAGAATGTCATCCAGAAAACTGGCCTGCTCTGAGTTTATAAGACTCTCATAAACTTGATTGCTTGAATGTGATCACATCCAAACTCTCACACACACAGAAACTGTATCACAGACAAAAGGTATAATAAATTATTTATTATGTTAGAATCTCAGATTCCTAACTCTGCCTAAAATGTACAAGTGTGAAATTATCATAAATTCATAAAACTACATAATTGTAACATGATAAATCATATTACTTTTTTGGCTACACAGAACCCTTATACTACTCAAAAATAATTTCAGACAAATGCTGTTTTACACAGTACACAGAAAGCAAATTAGATTACATGTAACAAATTTTTAGATACATTAGCATATTAATTAAAATTTTCCTCTTTATGTAAGAACTACAAAACTGAGAGGGACTATAAAATGTGAAAAAATAAAAAATAAAATAAACAACTGTATGGAGAACATATCTCAGTCTTTCTACAACACGTCTGACAGATATATATGGTTTCTAAGACAGAATTTTTTCCTTCATTTTAAATGTAGTCCATCAATTATAAAACCTTTATTAAGTACCATTTGATGCACTTGCATCATCTGAGTTTTATTTATTTATTTATTGCAGAAGAGGTGTTTAATACTGTTTGCTGAAAATATATAGGAGTTTAAAACCCCAAAAGCATAATATACCTCACTCCTCAGTACATAGAGATATTTTTACACATCGACTCCCATAGGTACATGCTCTTGCTATTTATTACTCAGCTGTGAGCAGCCCAGTTCAATAACAAATAACAAAATGTCTGGCTATAAAGCTAAATGCTGAAAGCTTTATGGCATGTAACATTGATTCAGACAAACGGATGAGAAAAGACATTTTGAGCTGAGTCATTAGATTCTCATCTTGGTAATACATTTTTTTTTCAGGCCTGATAGAAACATAATATTAAATGGTCTGTTTCTTCACCTATTTTCCTGTCTGCGTTTATAATCCTTTTCTAAAAACTATTCAGATCTGAGTCGTGAACGGATTTGACTGTTCATCTCATTGAAGATCACATCGTCATTTGCTTCTCCTGACATGATCACACTGTCATCCACCGGTGAGCCTTTAATGTGAAATTACAGGGTTAAGAACATTCCTGACTTGTATAAAATGCATTTGTAAATTTTTTTTTTTCATCAGAACTGACCGATGCCTTGGGACGGCACTGAGTCATCGCTGCTCACTGAGCTTCGCGGTACACTGAGGGTCCCTGAATCTGCCGTCATGATCGAAGTCTTTTTAGTGTGGTTGCTCTGTGTGGCTGTCCGACTCCACTCTGTGGATAAAACATTTGAGAGATTGAGAGGAGACGCCTATAAAATATCTATTAAAGTTAACATGCAGCTATTTGTATTGGTTAATAATGTGGCGGTACCTGAATTTTCAGCCAATCGTAAACTGCCACAACAGAGGTACATTCTCCACTGTTTACGGACATTTTCCTTCAGAGCGCAGTGGAAAACAAAAATAAAAAAGCCTGAGAGAGAATGAGAACAAGAAAAAAATACCCTTTTTTAAATCAAGCGATCAAGGTAGTTGAATTATTACATTGAATTTATTTTTATTTTTTTTTACTTTTTGCATAAAACAAAATACATAACATTGTTTCTTACCCTGTAGGGAATTAAAGATGGCAAACAGGTACGTAAAGGCCAAATTGACCGGTCCCCAGGCGAAGAAGGCGAAGCCCCATGTGAGCCCGAGCAGGAAAGTAAGTCCCGCGATGCTACGAAGGTCATGCAAGCCGCTGCGGTACTGATTATTGTGAGGGTTTCTGCGCTTGATTCGTCTCAGATGGATCATCACCACCACAAACATGGCCAGGTTCAACACAAATATGACGCAGAAGTACGCCACAACAGCCACATAGAACGCTATGTTATTGTTCAGCCAACAACTAGAAGAGAGAAATATAGAAACATTAGGAGCGATGACATAATGAAGACTGATGCCTTTAAAGAGGCCACGAACTGAGAAACCAAAATTCCCTCGATCTTTTGACATATACTGTAAGAGGTCATTGTACTATAAAAACATCCTGTAAGTTTCAGAACCCAAAACTTTCTCATTAGTCTAAAAACAGCTTATATTGAATGCAGTCTGCCAAAACGACAGGTTGTGGAATGTGCCACTTTATGATGTAATAGTACTGCCTCCACAGAAGAAGATCAAAAAGGGCAGTTCATGACCCCTTTAAATGATGAGGTGAATACTTACAATTCATCTGTAGTTCCGTCAGAAAACTTCCCATAGCTTACGAGGCCATAGTTATCTTTGTTTACCGCAATCACAATAATGACGACAACCAAAGGGATTCCTGCAATAACACACATTACGAAATTACATCAGCAGTCATCTACAGCCACAAACCACACAGCTAATTTAACAGCTGAACTCACCCCAGCCTGCCAGGGAAAATTTTAGCATGTATCGGGACATGAAGTTGTTGAAGACTTTGACGATGGCCAGGTACATATGCAGAGCCTCCAGTCCCATCCAGGTGAAGGAGACCAACAGGAAGTAGTGCAGGAAGAAGGCTGTGGAAATGCACAGGCCTACAGCATCTTTGTACAGCGCCAGCCACGAGTCCAACAAGAAGACCAGGTTCAGCAAGAGCAGGCCGAAACTCAAATGGATCAAGATCTTTGAAGGGATGTCCCGGCGGAGTTTTCTGAAATGAAACAGAAGAAATGGGTAAATAGAGGTTCTTTGGGAATTCATTTCAGTTTACAGTTGAGAATAATTTTGTCACATTTTTAAGAGGTTTTTGAGGGGTCAATCGTGATTAATCAAATTTTAGGGCTTATAAACTCTGAGAGGGAGGATATTACTCACTCAAACGCGAGGTAGGTGATCAGAGTAACCGAGAGGAAGATGGCGGACACCCCACATCCGATATAAGTGATGAAGGTAAGGATGATGGCATGCAAAGGGTCAGATATGCCTTGCCGGCTAACGTCCTTTGAAGACAAAACAAGTTGCAAAATGATTAATGAAAACATTATAGAACAATCCCAGAAATGTGTAATGCATAGCTAACTCAGGGCTCAAAAATAAGGATGGCCAGTTGATTTAAATACATTTTTGTATAAATTTTACATGAATAAATTAGTTTATTTATTTATGTAAATTGTTATTTTAGGGTTAGTAAGATATTTTTCTGAAAGAAAATTTTTTTTTTCACCAAGAATAAATCAACATTGACTGTAGTAATGCAAAAGATTTTTATTTCAAATAAGCTCTGTTCTTTTTAACCTTTCTATTCAAACAATCCTGAAAAAAAAATCAAATTTCCAACACTGTTTTCAACATTGATAATAATAATAAATGTGTCTTGAGCACCAAATCAGCATTTTAGAATGATTTCTGAAGGATCATGTGACACTGAAGACTGGAGTAATGATGCTGAAAATTCAGCTGTGCCATCACATGAATAAATTACCTATATTAAAATTAAAAAAAAAGTTATTTAAATAGTAATAATATTTCACAATATCTGGTTTTACGGTAGTTTTGATCAAATAAAGGCATGGCACAGCTGGAACGGCAGGCCTCGTAGTGACTGTTGTTGAGTTGCTTTTGCTAGTCGTTGGAGTTGGAGCAATAATTGGAGCTTCTGTTGTGGAAGTGGAGCTGTTCTGAGGAGAGCTTGGGTGTATCACTGATGGAGCAGTTGTGGGAGCTGTACTGCTATTTGTGACAATGCTAATAACAATGGTCGTATTTGTTGGTATGTTGTTTGGAATGTTAATTGGGTTGATTGTTGTAGTTGTGTTAGTGATTATATTTTCAGTAAAGGCATTTTCTATTGTGCTATTTGACTGTGTTGTGTTAAGAAGACTAACTGTTGTGACAGGCTCTAAAGTGGAGTTGGTTGGCCCACTGGTAATATTTTCTGTTGTTGGAAAGGTTGTTGTATGCATCTGGGTTGTATTTGTGATGTCAAACTGTGTTGTATTAACTGTAGGGCTTACAGTTGTATTAAATTCCAATGTGTTATTGGAGGTCTCTGTTGAGTTGATGCTACGATTGACATCAGTCCCATTGAAATTGGTTTCATTCAGTGGCGCATCTGTTGTGTTAAACAAGGTTATGTTGATTGTAAAGGCTGTTGTATTTGATTGAGTTGTATTGAACAGGGAGTCTGTTGTGTTGGAATAAGGGACATCAGTTGTATTAAAAGTTGTGAAGTTAAGTGAATACATTGTAGTATTGAATTCAGGTGTATCTGTGGTGGTATCAGTTTCAGCATCTGTGGTCTCCTCCACTGTAGAATCATTCAGAAGTTGTGTTGTGTAATAAGGAATAGCTGTTGTATTGAATTCAGATGTACTGTTAAGAGGTTGAGTTGTATTTGATTCATTTACGTTACTTGGTGATTCTGTAGTGTGGGCTAGGCTTGTATTATTTGAGCGTGTTGCATTTTCAAATAGAGTGGTTGTGTTATATTGTGTAACATGTGGGTATTGTGTTGTGGTATTTAAGACAGAAGAGCTCACATTTGTTGTGTTTTTGTGGTTCGTAGTAATTTTAAGTGTTCCGTTAACTTCTGTCACATTAGGTATTGTTAAATCTGTCCTATTTTCTATGAGAGTTGTTACATTGTGAGTAAACAATGTAGTGTTAAATATTGTTGTATTGTCTTGCCCAGTAATGTTTAAATGTGTTGTGAATGTGGTGGTGTGTTGTGTAGTTTTTAATAGGGGTGTTGTTTCATTTAGGTGTAATGGTGCTGTCAAGTTAAACAGTGTTGTATTTGGCAGAAAGGTTGTGGTGGTGGTGGTGGTGGACACTGTGCCAGAGATTTGAGAATTACTTGTGTTAGATTGTGTCGCATTTTCCAGACTTTCGGATGTGAAAGCTGAGCTTGGAACTTTCACTGTTGTATTGAATGGTGTGACTGTTGTATGATGTAGTGCAGTTGAGATGAGTGGCATGGCAGTAGTAAAGTGAGGTGCGACTGTTGCATTTAATGGTCTAACTGTTGTAGTAAGAGTTTCACTTATCTGTGCTGTTGTATTGGGTGGTGTTGTTGTTTCCACCTCAGAAGGTGGTATGGCTGTTGAAATGAGTGGCATACCTGTTGTATTAAGTGGCGTGATTAATGTGTTGAGAGTTGTTGAAATTTTATCAAGTGTTGTGACTGTTGCAGCAGTTGTGTCAATTGATGTGGCTGTTGTACTGACTATAGGGGTTGTTGAACTGAGTCTTGTGACAGTTAGGTTGAGTGGTATGACTGTTGTATTGACTGGTGAATATGTTAAGTTTTGTACTGTAACTGTTGTATTGACTGGTGGGGTTGTTACATTGAGTGCTATATCTGTTGTACTGACCAATGAGGTTGTTATAATGGGTGTGCCTGTTGTGCTAACTGGTGCGGTTGTTATTTTAGGTGTTGTATTTGTTGCACTGATCGGTAATGGTGGTACATTATGTGGTGTAGTTGTTGTGTTGATTGTCGTTTCTGTTGTTTTGACTGGTGAGGTTGTTATATTATGTGGTGTACTTATTGTATGGACCAGTGAGGCTGTTACATTGAGTGTCGTATCTCTTGTACTGGCCGGTGAATTTGTTATATCGAATGTGGTTTCTGTTATTTTGGCTGTTATATTGTGTGTTGGATCTATTGTATGGACCAGTGAGGGTGTTATACTGTGTGCTGTATCTTTTGTACTGACCATTGTGGTTGTTGTATTGTGTGGTGTCCCTGCTGTACTGACCAGTGGGCTTGCTTCATTGAGTGTTGTATCTGTTGTATGGATCAGTGAGGTTGTTAAATTGAGTGTCGTTTCTGTTGTACTGACTGGTGAGGTTGTTGTATTGTATGGTGTACCTGTTGCGGTGACTGGTGGGATTATTATATTGTGTGTCATATTTGTTGTACTGATTGGTGATGTTGGTATATTGTTTGAGGTACCTGTTGTGCTGACTGGTGAGGTTGTTATATTGTGTGTTGTATCTGTTGTGCTGACTGGTGAGGTTGTTGTATTGTGTGTTGTACCTGTTGCGCTGACTGGTGGGATTATTTTATTGTGTGTCATATTTGTTGTACTGACTGGTGATGTTGGTATATTGTTTGAGGTACCTGTTGTGCTGACTGGTGAGGTTGTTATATTATGTGTTGTATCTGTTGTGCTGACTGGTGAGGTTGTTGTATTGTTTGATATACCTGTTGTACTGATTGCTAAATTGTGTGGCGTACCTGTTGTATGGGCATTTGAATTTGTTATATTGAGTGTCGATTCTGTACCTGTTGTTTTGACTGGTGAGTTTGCTATATTGTTTGATGTAGCTGTTGTGCTGACATGTGAGGTTGTTATATTGTGTGGTACTACATTGAGTGTTGTATGTTTTGTACTGACCATTGAGGTTGTTATTTTGTTTGTTGTATCGACTGGTTGAGTTGTTACATTGAGTGTTGTATGTGTTGTACTGACCACTGAGGTTGTTATTTTTTCTGTTGTATCTGCTGTATTGACCGGCTGGGCTGTTACATCAAGTGTTGTATGTGTTGTAGTGAGCACTGAAGTCATTATATTGTGTGTTGTATCTATTGTATTGACCAGTGGGGTTGTTTCATTGAGTGTTGTGTGAGTTGTACTGACCACTGAGGTTATATTGAGTCTTGTTTTGACTTGTGAAGTTGCTATATTGTATGGTGTACTTGTTGCACCGACTGTTGGGGGGACTGTTGTTGTTGATATATCATGTGCCGTATTTGTTGAACTGACTGGTGGGGTTGTTACATTGTATGTTGTACTTGTTGCGCTGACTGTTGGGGTTATTATATCATGTGTCGTAGTTGTTGTGCTGACTGGTGAGGTTGTTATATTGGGTGTCTTATTTGTTGTACTGACCAGTGATGCTGGTATATTGTTTGATGTACCTGTTGTACCGACAGGTGAGGTTGCTATATTGGGTGTTATATTTGTTGTACTGACCGATGATTCTGGTATATTGTTTGATGTACCTGTTGTACTGACAGGTGAGGTTGTTATATTGGGTGTCATATTTGCTGTACTGACCAATGATGCTGGTATATTGTTTGATGTACCTGTTGTATTGACAGGTGAAGTAATATTGTGTGTTGTACCCGTTGTGCTGACTGCTGGGGTTGTTATATTGTGTGTCGTTGTTGTTGTACTGACCAATGATGCTGGTATATTGTTTGATGTACCTGTTGTACTGACAGGTGAGGTTGTTGTATAGTGTGTTGTAACTGCTGTATTGCTCAGTTGAGGTGTTACACTGGATGTTTTATGTGTTGTACTGACCATTGAGGTTGATATATAGTGTGGTGTACTTGCTATATTGACCGGTGGTACTATATCACGTGTTGAATTGAGTGGCAGACTTGCTGTATAATTTGACACAGTGTTTGTTTGATTGCCTGTACTGTTGATGGATGTATTGAATATTAGACTTGTTGTATTGAGTGGTGTATTAGAAGTGTTTGTGACTAATGGTGTGGATGGTGTGACTGTTGGGAATGTAGCACTGCTCTCAGAACTTGTTCTTGGAGGGACAACTTGAGTTGTGTAGGACTCAGAAGGTGAGACTTCACAGCTCTCATTTAAAATAACAGCAAATGTCTGACCCTGTGCACTGGAAAACAAAGAGCAAGATTGGAATGTTTGTTTGGCAAAGGCTTTTGTTAGTCCTGAAACAACATTCTTGTCAAACAAACAATCCTAACCATTATATACTGCTAAAATGAGGAAATGATAGGTTGATAAGAATGTTGTTCAAAACATAAATCCAGTCCCAAGCCTGATTATACAGTAATATCTGATTGGTTAACAAGAATGCTGTTTCAGGACTAACACGGATGTTTGTCAGGACACATGCCCTACTTGGCAAAACCACATTAAATGGTTACGTTTACACTACCAACAGTTCTGATTTGCTTTTCAAAATTGTTCTTTAGGACTGATGTTTAATCATTAATAATTCAGGTTGGAATGTGGTTTGAATGTTTAATAAAAAATCTAATTTGGTTTGAATCTGATATCCAGAAATGTTGATTTTCAGTGTAAATATAGCCAGAGACATGGAAATATATTAACTGAAATTTGAATAATTGAAATTTGACACAAATGTGAAGTATGCACAGTGTCTAATATGAACTGAATACAAGATTTACCATTTCAAATGGTCTTTGATGTCATCAATGTGGCTGGAACTGAAATTTACAGACATCCAAGTGAATGTTGAGTTTAAAGGAATGGTTTCCGAATCAGTGGGCAAACGACATATGGCTGTATAGTAGAGAGATAGGGAAAAAAATTGCATTTTTACTGTTTACACCACTTGGATAAGCTTAGCTATAATTGGGGAATACCAGTACATACAGTTCAACACTCACCAATTTGACTGAGGGGTCCATCAAAACTAATGTTGGTACTGTCCTTCCAAAGAATGGCAATAGCAGTACTAACAGTACACACATCCAGCTGTTTTGACAGCTGCAGAGTTAACATACATGTGTAGAGCCTGAGGAATGACAGACAGGTTAAGCTGTCTGTAAATACACATAGACACACATAAACACACACGACAGTACAACTTGCCTCGTTCCTTCACCAAAACATTCCAAGTGCATTCCCTGCAAAGCATAAATCACAACCTTTTAGAGCAGATACAGAAAATAAGATTTGACCCACTTGTAACAAGATTATTTTACTGAAGATGGAAAACAAATGGATGTTTACCTGATACAACTGGGATACTTCAGTAAAAGAATTACACAGAGACCTATGAACATGAAACATGAAACATGATACACACACACACACACACACACAATATTTTGTTTTTTAGAACACTTTTTTTTCTCCCCCAGAAATCGTGATACAATTTCTCAGGATTCCTTGGTGGATAAACAGTTCAAAAGAACAGCATTTATTTGCAATAATTTTTTTTTAAACAAATTATAAACATCTTTACTGTCAGTACTGTCATACTTCTAATGTGTCCTTGATGGATGAAAGTATAAATTTCACTTTAAAAAAAATTACTGACCCCAAAATTTTGTATATATGTTTTTTTTTTTTACAGGAATTGCAGACATACCCTTGCATTCTGGATTCGTTGCAAGGAGTGCTCAGTTGTACAACCTATTGAATGAAACAATACAACTAATAAAACAATAATCATATTTTGTCATTCATTGAGGTAAGGTAACTTGCAAATATTTAGACAGCAATGTTTTGGTAAAACACTTACTATAGGCATTTTACCTGTTCGCAAAAACTTTTTCTCTAAAAACTCACCATGTTCTGAACATAGGTGAAATTCACATCTGGGCTTGCAATATTTAGACGAACAGCATAATATGTCTCTAAAGGAGAGGTAGGAGAGAGAACTTGGAGTCTGATTGGTCCATGACACATTCTTATACCTACTCTTTCATAGAATAATTATGTTCCACTCACCATTGTTGGTAGACACGTGACACTCACAATATTGTTGGTTCTCAACTAATAAAAAACAACAACCAAAATTTCATTTTTGAATATGATATTAGTCTGACTGGTATTAGTCAGAAAATGATGACCAAATAGTACTGTAAGTCCAAAGAGTAATAACACTCACCGTTGCAGGATTGATTAGCAACCAAGTCTTTAGGAATGAAACCATTCTCCTTATAAGAACTAATGCAAGAAAGAGAGAAAAATTTAATCAATAATACAATCGCACATAAACACTAAAAATGCCAGAACTAATTTAAGAGTGTGGCAAGTCAGTAGCATATTCTACCATGTGACATTGACAGGTCCCTGGGTCTTGCAGACATCATCATAAGACATTGGAGATGTGCAGTGCACAAAACCCCCTCCAGGGGGCGTAATATTGTGATCTGGGCACAGTCCTTTGCCTGTAAACAAATGCCATTCAGTGAGACTTCAAAAACAAACAATTAATCATGCATTATCTTAGAAACGGCTGTCTATTATTGTTATATGATCAATTGGATCACTTTTATTGTGCTTTTAAGGTGCTTTTTGTCATTTTGAAGCCTAACAGACCCAGTCTGCATTCACTTTCACGTTTGGAATAACAAATGGGTTAATTATGACAGAATTATGTGCTTGTCTCACTCACCCACTCTTTCTACATCTCCCAGAAGCTGGATTTGGATCGATGGGTTTATGGTCCAGTTTTGCACCAGCCTTCGGAGGATGCATGTATTCACAGGTTGGCTCAGCTGTAGTACCACAGTGCAATTTGTCCTTCTGTAAGAATGGGGGCAGTAGTAGCATTACTTGATATTGAATTTCAATGAGATCATAATTGTTGTGTAGCTTATAGAGTTAGGTTTGACTTACTGGATGTTCTGCTTGGCTTCACATCTAACCTCTGCAGTCTATATTATTGAAAAAGGCATTTTATAATGATGCAGTGTTGGACAACATCAAAGTTCAGCCCTGCCCTGTTCTCTTTTTTTTAACAAATGATACCTACCACAAAGACTATGTCAGTTTGACATGATGTAGTTTTGATTCCTGTTGTTGAAACTCCAGCAGAGCAGGTGCTTTTATGAAAAAGATCTGAAAACTGATTATA
Organism: Sinocyclocheilus rhinocerous; assembly: GCF_001515625.1. Classification (NCBI taxonomy): domain Eukaryota; kingdom Metazoa; phylum Chordata; class Actinopteri; order Cypriniformes; family Cyprinidae; genus Sinocyclocheilus; species Sinocyclocheilus rhinocerous. The sequence goes on from NW_015645059.1 coordinate 2,234,699, forward strand.
GAGGGGGGAAGCATCAGGAATTTTAGAATTTCAAAATGAAAAACCCTTTATTTTATACAATACTCTCTTCTAGTTAATAAAATAATTATTCAATACAAAACTAATTTATTATTATTATTAGGAAAACTGTTATTTATTAATTTTTTAAAATAAAAATGCTCTTACCCAAATTTGAATCTCTCCCTCCGTCATATTAGAGCCTTTCACCTCCACAAGCATCCAGTAGTATGATGCTGTGACGTAAGAAGAGAGATATTATTACACATCCCCAGGAATCACCACTTTTAATCTAAATGATGTCTTCTAAGAATAAAATAGGCTTTGTCTAAAAATGTTTTCTTTCTTACATTCATTAGCGCAGGACTGGGAAAAGTTACACTGTACTGCAAATGGCTCTGAAACAAATGAAAAGACACATCAAAGCATTGAACCATTAGGATTCATTTTATAATGTATAAATTATGTAATATGTGGCAGAATGAGAGAATGAAGGTAAGGAATTTAATTTAATATCCTGTAATTATCACCGAAATAGAAGCCATCTGTCTTTTTCCAAGAAAGAAGAAAAAAGACATAATCAGAACACAGTGATATTAGCCATACCTGTGAATAATACATTGGACGTCATTGTTCGTAGAACCGCTGTCTGATTGGTTACTTGAGCCACGACAGTTGGTGCAGCAGAAGAGCTTGCTGTCGTATGATTGACTGTTGTTTCAAAAGTACCAATTGGATGGCTAATGTGATTGCTTGAAAGTGTCTGGGCAGATATTGAAGTGCTCTGTGTAGTTTGAGTGGTTATGTAAGACATAGGTGAGGCTGGAGTTGGAGGT